>NC_133422.1:97331287-97634318 GCF_049350105.2 Macaca mulatta | reverse complement strand
GCCTTTTCCATTAAAGTTATTATGTTCAACTAATCAGTAGAGGTTATTATGATCAACTAATCAGTATTGGGGGAGATGACATATAGATTTTGCCATACGTTTATATTTGTCAAAATATGTATATCAGCTTACCCTCCTTTATTAAAATGTGGCAAAAAGTAGGGACACTAATTTCTGGAAAACTGCCATTCCTTTGCATTTAAAGTGGTACACTGGGATAAAGAAAAAGAACAATGCTGTGATTGTTTTTCATTGCAAAATACATTTTTTCCTTCTCTGCCGCTGGCTTCTTAGTGATTGGTTCCTTCCTGCCCCACCTCCCCCTGTGAATCACGGTTCTGTTAAGACTTGAGCCTTCCATCTAACTTTAGAATTTTCCTCCTCACCAGGAGTTAGTCTTTTGGGACCCCAAATGCAATACTAACTGATTCAACAACCTCACAGTCATGCACCAAAAAAATTGATAGAAACATATTCACTAGATGTGAAATCATGTTACAATTTAATTCTTTCCTATTTCTCTGCCAGATGCTTCATGTAGTAAAGCTGGACTCAAGAGCCTCGGCACGCATAAGACAGGATTTTTGGTAAGCCAGGCAAATTGAAATATATAATAAAGAGTTTCTTCCTTATTCAATCAAGAATAATGATAAGGGTGTAGTTTTCTGCTAATGTCCAAAAGCATGACTTTATTTGAATTCTCTATAAGTGTCCAAAAGGAAATGCTCATGCAAATGAATATTATGTATTCCTGTTAAAATTTTTCAGCATAACTTTGGGGGAAATATAAACTCCATAGATTAATCAAGTATCATTTATCAATATAGCAACAAATATTTATTATGTATTTTTGTGCCCTAAGCACAAAATGCATAATACACTACCATGCCTGTTTATGAAACAAGACTTGTAAAAATTATACGACCATGTCCAAACCCACAAGAAGTAATTTTTTTAAATTGCATTAAATGGTAACTAGCAAGAAGGCAATGGAAGAAATCACAAAAGAAAGAGATAGATGGATTTTACTGCATGAAAATGTAAGCCCTCTGTTTCTCAAGATATAAGCCAATTTATAAGGCTTATATTTATATAATTACATAATTATATGTATATATGATAATTATATAAATATAAGACATACAAATATAAGCCAAAGTACAAATATATATGTATACAAACCAAAGATTATGTCTTTGATACATGATGAAGTTGTATAATATAATAAGACACTGAGAATCCAGTACGTAAATGGCTCACAAACATGACGTTCACAAATGAGGACATAGAATAGTTTATAAATACTTGAAAAAATTAACCTCAGTAGTAAATCAAACAAATGAAAATTAAAACAACCACGACAACAAAAAACAACTTACCAATTTAGCCAAGACATATTTAATGATAACTGAGAAGATACAGTCTATTTTTGTATGAATCTTTGAAGTAAAGAAAAATAATAAATTACCCCTTTACCCTCCAAGTACAACAAAATGAAAGGGAAAATCCACATCAATAAATAACAGAAGAGAGAATCTCTGAGGAAAAATAAGTTCTTAATTAATAGAGTTAGAGAACTGCAGATTTGAATGAAGGCAGATTGTAGTCTGGGGATCTGTTCCATCTCCTGAGAAATTAGGGAACAATTTTGGCTACGGGGAGCTAGAAAAAACATAGGGGACATGGAATAGGTTTTGTGTTATATTTAACAAGATTTTCAACTACATCCTTACAGCTGACATAACTGTAAGTTTCAAATGTATATTAGCCATCAATATGGGCTATGATTATCATGCCAAAATTGCTGTAAGCAGTTTGGCAGAGACCCACTACTAGGAGGTTTGGGCACCCAGCTCTCTGCTGATGTGACTTAACCTGGTGGATTTTAGCATATCAGAAGGAACTGATGGACTGCATATTCTTCAAAAATCCCCTCAAGAGAGTTTCTAAAAAAATGCCAAGTGCAGTGGCTCACACCTCTAATCACAGCACTTTGGGAGGCCAAGGCAGGAGGATCACTTGACCTCAGGAGTTCGAGACCAGTCTGGGCAATATAATAAGACCTCATGTCTACTAAAAATCAAAAACATCATCTAGGTGGGGTGGTGCGTACCTGTAGTCCCAGCTACTCAGGAGACTGAGGCAGGAGGATTGCTGGAGCCCAGGAGGTCAAGGCTGCAGTGAGCTGTGATCAGGCCACTGCACTCCAGCCTGGGAGAAAGAATAAGACCCTACTTAAAAAAAAAAAAAATTACATGACAACTGTATTAAGATAGTCTGTGTTGTTCTTAAGACATAAACCTATGTGCCTTAACAATCATGCTGGGGGTAAAACTGATAGCTCTTCTGGAAACTGTGGAGTTTATTGAATATTCATGCTTGACAGGAAAGCATGGCTTCCCACTAAGAAGATAAGGCCAGGCATAACTATAGGTAAAACTAAGAGTCTCCTTAAAGTAGTGTGAATCATAAAAACAAATGAACATCCAAGAACCCAGAGTTCTACTCCTCTACTTATGTTCACAAAAGCCTAGTAAACTTTTAAAGTGGATGTAAATGTAACTTAACTTGCTCAAAGAAAATGTCAACGATGCACACATAGGACACCTTCATTAGAAGTAATACTATGCACCGTCCTAAAGAAACTATGATATGGTTTGGCACTGTGTCCCCACCCAAATCTCATGTTGAACCGTAATCCCCAAAGTTGAAGAAGGGCCCTGGTGGGAGGTGATTGAATAATGGAGGCAGATTCCCCCTTGCTGTTCTCATGATACTGAGTTCTCATGAGATCTGCTTGTTAGAAAGTATGTAGCGCTTCTCCCTCTGCTCTCACTCTTTCTCCTGCCAGGCATGTAAAGATGTGCCTGCTTCCCCTTCACCTTCCACCATGATTGTAATTTTCCTGAGGCCTCTCCAGAAGCAGAAGCCTATAAAACCCACAGAAACATAAGTGAATTAAACCTCTTTTCTTTATAAATTACAGAGTCTCGGGTTGTTATTTACAACAATGTAAGAATGGACTAATATAGAAAATTGGTACCAGAGAAGTGGGACATTACTATAAAAACACCTTAAAATGTGGAAGCAGCTTTGTAACTGGGTAATGAGCAGAGGTTGGAACAATTTGGAGGCATCAGAAGAAGATAGGAAGATGAGGGAAGATTTGGAACTTTTTAGAGGCTTGTCAATTGGTTGTAATCAAAACACTGATAGTGACATGAACAGTAAAGTCCAACCGAATGTGGTCTCAGATGGAGATAAGAAATTTATTGGGAACTGGAGTAAAGGTCACTCTATACTTTAGCAAAGAGACTGGTGGCATTGTGCCCCTACTCTAGAGATCTATGGAACTTTTAATGTAAGAGAAGATTTAAGATATCTCATAGAAGAAATTTCTGCTCTAGAGATCTATGGAACTTTGAATGTCAGAAAAGATTTAAGAGATCTGGTAGAAGAAATTTCTAAGCAGCAAAGCATTCAAGAGCTAGTCTGGTTGCTTCTAACAGTGTACACTCATACGTGTTCACAAAGAGATGATCTGAAATTGGAGCTCATATTTAAAAGAGAAGCAGAGCATTAAAGTTCAAACAATTTATGGCCTGACCATGTAGTAGAAAAGAAAAACCCATTTTCTGCGGAAGAATTCAAGCCTGCTGCAAAAATTTGCACAAATAAAGAGGAGCTAAATGTTAACAGCCAAGAAAACGAGCAAAAAAAATGCCTCCAGTGCATTTCAGAGACCATTGAGGCAGCCCCTCCCATTACAGGCCTGGAGCCCTGGGAGAGGAAAATGGCTTTCTGGGCCAGGACCAGGGCCCAGCTGCTCTGTGCAGCCTTGGGACATGGTGCCCTGTGTCCCAGTCACCCCAGCTCCAGCCATGGCTAACAGGGCCCCAGGTAAGTCTCCGACCACTGCTCCAGAGGGTGCAAGTCAGAGGCTGCCAAGGGTTCTACGTGGTGTTAAGCCTGCAGGTGCATAGAGGGCAAGAGCTGAGGCTTGGGAGTGTCCGCCTAGATTTCAAAGAATGTATGGAAATGCCTGTATGTCCAGGCAAAGTAGGCTATGTGGTAGAGCCCTCATGGATAACCTCTATTAGGGCAGTATGGAGGGGAAATGTGGGGTTGGAGCCCCTACACGGAGTCCCCTCTGGCGAACTGCTTAGTGGAGCTGTAAGAAGAGGGCCACCATCCTCCAGATCCCAGAATAGTAGATCCACCAACATCTTGCACCATGCACCTGAAAAAGCTGCAAGCACTCAACACTAGCCCTTGAGAGAAGCCATGGGAGCTGAGTCCTGCAGAGCCAGAGGGCAGATCTGCCCAAGGCCTAGGAAGCCCACTCCTTGCATTAGTGTGGCCTGGATATGTGAGTCATGGAATCAAAGGAGACTATTTTGAACCTTTAAGATTTAATGACTGCCCTGCTGGGTTTTAGACTTGCATGGGGCCTGTAGTCCCTTGTTTGGGCCAATTTATCCATTTTGAAATGGGAGCATTTACCTAATGCCTATACCCTTATTGTATCTTGGAAGTAACTAACTTGTTTTTAATTTTACAGGTTCATAGGCAGAAGGGACATGCCTTGTCTCAGAGGAGAGTAAACTTGGACTTTTGAGTTAATGCTAGAAGAGATAAGACTTTAGGTGACTGTTGGGAGGCATGATTGTGTTTCAAAATGTGAGAAGGACATGAGATTTTGGAGGGGCTGAGGTGGAATGATGTAATTTTGCTGTGTGTCTCCACCAAAATTTCATATCAAATTGTAATCCCCAATGTTGGGGCAGGGATCTGGTGGGAGGTGATTGGATAATGGGAGCGGATTTCCCTCTTGCTGTTCTCATGATAGTGAGTGAGTTCTCATGAGATCTGCTTGTTTGAAAGTGTGTAGCACTTCCCCCTTTGCTCTCTCTCTTTCTCCTGCTGGACATATGAATATGTGCCTGCTTCCCCTTCACCTTCTGCCATGATTATAAGTTTCCTGAGGCCTCTCCAGAGGCAGAAGCCTGTACACCCCACAGAACCAAGAGCCAATTAAACCTCTTTTCTTTATAAATTACCCAGTCTCAGGTAGTTCTTTATAGCAATGCAAAAACAGATTTATAGAAGCTATAAAGTGAACATTTCAGTAGATGAAATACTTGTAATTTTTTGAGAACTAATTAAATATTGGAGAATGTGTCCACAGAAGAGTAACTGTGGTTTTAGAATATTGATATGTAGCCCTCCTAGCAATAATTATGGTCATTATCTGACTTTTTGGGGCACTCTCAGTTCAAAATAATACAAGCTTAATACCATGCAAGGTTTTCTGTCTTCTAAAGGGGAAAGGACATTAACCAGCTTACTCAAAAGTGTTATATGCTCATATTATCAAAAACAAACAAATTCTGGGGAACTCTTACACACTGCTGGTGGGAATGTAAATTAGTACAGCCATTATAAAAAAACAGTATGGAGACGCCTTAAAAAGGTAAAAATAGAGCTACCTACCATTTAATCCTGTAATTCCACTAATGGATATATATCCAAAGAAATTTAAATCCAAAGGAATTGATACATTGAAAAGATATCTGCAGTCCTAGTGAAGCACCACTCACAATAGCCAAGAGATTGAATCAACCAAATAGTTCATCAACTGATGAATGGATACAGAAAATGTGGTACATATAAAAAATGGAATAGTATTTGGCTATAAAAAAGAATGAAATCCTGTCATTTGTGGCAATATGGATGAATCTGGAGGACATTGTATTAAGTAAAATAAACCAGACACAGCAAGATAAATACCATATGATGTAATTCATGTGGACTCATAGAAAGTTGAGTTCACAGACATAGAGAGTAAAACAGTGATTACTAGAGGCTGGGGCAGAAAGCGGAGAGGTAGTAATGAGGGGGATTGTTCAGTGGCTAAAAAACAAGTTAAAAATAAGAAAGAATAAGTTCCAGTGTTGTATTACATAGACGGATAACTATAGCTAACAACAATGTATTGTGTATTTCAAGACAGCTAGGAAAGAGGATCTCAAAAGTTATTACCACAAAGAAATGACAAAGGTTTGAGATGACTGACATACTACCTACCCTGATTTGCTTATTATACAATGTGTGCATATATTAATACCTCACACTCTACCCCATAAACATATGTAATTATTATTATAAATGAAACTTTTTAAATAAAAAATAATAAACAGAAAGTAGAATGAAGGTTACCAGGGGCCAGGGGATGGGGAAAAGGAGAAGTGTTATTTAATGTGTAGAGTTTTGAATGGGAATGATGAAAAACTCTTGGATATAGACAGTGCTGTTGCTTAGGCAACACTATGAATGTATTTAATAACACTGAATTGTAAAATTATGAGTGATTAAAATGATAAATATTACATCATGTATATCTCACTACAATTTTTTAAATCTGGGATGAAAAGTAGTATATACTCTTTAAGAAGCTAATTTAAAAGGCACTAGAAAGCATTTTTTAACACAAAAATAAAATTGCATTTCTATCAGACAGGATTCCTTAGCCTGTTTAAATATGACTATGGGTTTATATTTATGCAGTTCATGCAGTTTAGACCAAAACCTACAAAATCAAACCCTGAGGAAAAGTCAATAAAAGCCCTGTCCAATAAACAAATGAGCCTGTAATTTTAGAGGATAAAATGTGTACTAATTTTTAAAATAGAATAAACTACATTTTGGGTTTATCCAGGATAAACAATTTGTTGAGAATAGAATTATGCCATTGAGTAATTCTACAAAAGCTCTAGAGACAAGTCTGTTCATATCCTTTGCCCACTTTTTGATGGGGTTGTTTGTTTTTTTCTTGTAAATTTGTTTGAGTGCTTTGTAGGTTCTAGATATTAGCCCTTTGTCAGATGAGTAGATTGTAAAAATTTTCTCCCATTCTGTAGGTTGCCTGTTCACTCTGATGGTAGTTTCTTTTGCTGTGCAGAAGCTCTTTAGTTTAATGAGATCCCATTTGTCAATTTTGGCTTTTGTTGCTGTTGCTTTTGGTGTTTTAGACACGAAGTCCTTACCCATGCCTATGTCCTGAATGGTATTACCTAGGTTTTCTTCTAGGGTTTTTATGGTATTAGGTCTAACATTTAAGTCTCTAATCCATCTTGAATTAATTTTTGTATAAGGATTAAGGAAAGGATCCAGTTTCAGCTTTCTACTTATGGCTAGCCAATTTTCCCAGCACCATTTATTCAATTGGGAATCCTTTCCCCATTTCTTGTTTTTCTCAAGTTTGTCAAAGATCAGATGGCTGTAGATGTGTGGTATTATTTCTAAGGGCTCTGTTCTGTTCCATTCGTCTATATCTCTGTTTTGATACCAGTACCATGCTGTTTTGGTTACTGTAGCCTTGTAGTATAGTTTGAAGTCAGGTAGCATAATGCCTCCAGTTTTGTTCTTTTGACTTAGGATTGTCTTGGCAATGCGGGGTCTTTTTTGGTTCCATATGAACTTTAAAGCAGTTTTTTTCCAATTCTGTGAAGAAACTCATTGGTAGCTTGATGGGGATGGCATTGAATCTATAAATTACCTTGGGCAGTATGGCCATTTTCATGATATTGATTCTTCCTATCCATGAGCATGGTATGTTCTTCCATTTGTTTGTGTCCTCTTTGATTTCACTGAGCAGTGGTTTGTAGTTCTCCTTGAAGAGTCCTTTACATCCCTTGTAAGTTGGATTCCCAGGTATTTTATTCTCTTTGAAGTAATTGTGAACGGTAGTTCATTCATGATTTGGCTCTCTGTCTGTTACTGGTGTATAAGAATGCTTGTGATTTTTGCACATTAATTTTGTATCCTGAGACTTTGCTGAAGTTGCTTATCAGCTTAAGGAGATTTTGGGCTGAGATGATGGGGTTTCTAAATATACAATCATGTCATCTGCAAACAGGGACAATTTGACTTCTTCTTTTCCTAACTGAATATTCATTTATTTCTCTTGCCTGATTGCCCTAGCCAGAACTTCCAATACTATGTTGAATAGGAGTGGTGAGAGAGGGCATCCCTGTCTTGTGCCAGTTTTCAAAGGGAATGCTTCCAGTTTTTGCCCATTCAGTATGATATTGGCTGTGGGTTTGTCATAAATAGCTCTTATTATTTTGAGATGCATTCCATCAATACCGAATTTATTGAGAGTTTTTAGCATGAAGGGCTCAAAAGAAGACATTCATACAGCCAACAGAAACATGAAAAAATGCTCATCATCACTGGCCATCAGAGAAATGCAAATCAAAACCACAATGAGATACCATCTTACACCAGTCAGAATAGCAATCATTAAAAAGTCAGGAAACAACAGGTGCTGGAGAGGATGTGGAGAAATAGGAACACTTTTACACTGTTGGTGGGATTGTAAACTAGTTCAACCATTGCAGAAAACAGTATGGTGATTCCTCAAGGATCTAGAACTAGAAATACCATATGACCCAGCCATCGCATTACTGGGTATATACCCAAAGGATTGTAAATCATGCTGCTATAAAGACACATGCACACATATGTTTATTGCAGCACTATTCACAATAGCAACGACTTGGAATCAACCCAAATGTCCATCAGTGACAGACTGGATTAAGAAAATGTGGCACATATACACCATGGAATACTATGCAGCCATAAAAAAGGATGAGTTCATGTCCTTTGTAGGAACATGGATGCAGCTGCAAACCATCATTCTCAGCAAACTATCGCAAAAACAGAAAACCAAACACCGCATGTTCTCACTCATAGGTGGGAATTGAACAATGAGATCACTTGGACTCTGGAAGGGCAACATCACACAACGGGGCCCATTATGGGAAGGGGGAGTGGGGAGGGATGGCATTGGGAGTTATAACTGATGTAAATGATGAGTTGATGGGTGCTGATGAGTTGATGGGTGCAGCACACCAATATGGCACATATATACATATGTAACAAACTTGCACGTTGTACACATGTACCCTAGAAAGTATAATAATAAAAAATAAATAAATAAATAAATAAATAAATAAAATGCTCTAGAGACAAAACATTGGCTTCTCCTGAGAACATTATTATACTGGATTTTCTCTTCAGCAGGATGAGAAAATGATCTCCGACTGTGCATATTCACAACAAAACTCCTTACCTCTTCACCTTTGCCTCCAAATATCCTCCTCCATCTTTCACATCTCAGGACACTGTGTCAACATGCCCAGAGTTGTTTAGGCCAAAAGTCTACTATCCTATCCTCACACTCCATATTCAATACTCTAGCAAATCCTGTTGGCTCTGCCTTAAAAATCTCCTATGGTTTGAATGTTTGTTCTCCACAAAATTCATATGTTGAAATCCTAACCTCCAAGATGGTGAAACTAGAAGGTGGGGGCTTTGGAAGGTGATTAGGTTATTGGAGAGGTACCCTCATGAGTGGGATCAGTGCCTTATAAAAGAAGCTAGAGAGGGACTCCTGATCCCCTCTGCCATGTGAGGCTAGAGTAAGAAGACAGCTGCCTATAAGAAAGTGGTCCCTCACCAGATATAGAATCTGCTGGTGTCTTGATGTTAGACTCCCCAGCCTCCAGAACTATAAGAAACAAATTTCTGTTGTTCATAAGCCACTAAGTCTACAATATTTTTGTTATAGCAGCCTGAGAAGACAAAGACAATACCTAACCAAACTCCAACCTTTCGTTATCACTTCTGCCCCTACCATCCTAGTCCAAGATACCAACTATTCTCACCCAGACTGTGAAATATTAATAAGTAGCCTCCTAACTACACTTCTTGCTCCATTCTTGTCTACCTTCAGATAAAACGATACATAGTTCCCAGAAAAACCTTTTTTTTTTTTTTTGAGACATAGTCTCACTCTGTTGCCCAGGCTGGAGTGCAGTGGCATGATCTTGGATCACTGCAACCGCCACTTGCTGGGTTCAGGTGATTCTCCTGCATCAGCTTCCTAAGTAACTGGAATTACAGGTGCGCACCACCAAGTCCAGCTAATTTTTTAATTTTTAGTAGAGCCAGGGTTTTGTCATTTGGGCCAGGCTGGTCTTGAACTCTTGTCCTCAAGTGATCCACCTGCCTTTACCTCCCAAAGTGCTCGGATTACAGGCATGAGCCACTGCGCCCAGCCCCAGAGAAACTTTTAAAAGCACAAATAAGATTGTGTCACTCTTTAGCCCACCAAATCCTCTGTGGCTTTCTATCTTCTCAGAATAAAATTCACATTTTTGACCATGACCTACTACAAAGACATACACGATACATAGCTGCCTAGAAATCTCTGTACCTCATATCCAACTACTTGCTTACGTTAACTGCAATATTCTTCTCCAAGATATTTACCCAGCTCACCCTCAATTCATCTAAGTCTCCTCTCAAATCCTCCTTAAGAAGGACTTACACTTCTTAAGGATACACCTCCTTAAGAAGGTTGTATCCACCTACAACCACTACTATTTAATCACACTCTCTCACTTACCTTGCTTTGGATATTCTCATAGCCATTATCACTATTTTACATATAATTGTTACTGTTGTCTGTCTTCCCTGCTAGGACGTTAGTTCCATGAGTGCAGAGTCTTGGCTGTATGCATAGCTGTAGCCCAGCCTCTTGGAATGTACACAAAACACAGTCTCTACCTAATGAAATGTAGTTGAATGAATTAATGAGAAAGATAGTTACAAAAAGTTGATGAAATAACTTCAAGCCTTACTGGATTTTATCAACTAAAACTCATTCCACTTAAAAGAATGTGCTTTGGTTTAGAAAGCAATGTAAACATAAACATTAAGACACTAAAATGTATATTACATCAATTTCATTAGATTATGATCATATACTAGATTTTGTATATAATGCAATTAATATGTACAACATCAGTTGCATTACACTCTTTAATATCCCATAGCTATTCCTTTACTTTTTATAATACTGGCTCACTTGAGTTAGAAAAATAAATGCTTATTTTTATCACTTTGACATAATGAAATGTTTATCCTTCTTGAATTCAGCATTTCAAATTCCAGGAATTTGCCTTAAGGGAAGGGAAGGCAAGCATTCAAAACTTGAGGGAAAACTTGAGGGAAAATATAAATACAATGAAAAAAAAGTATGAACAATTTAAAAAGAAAACCTAACTGAACCAGAGATTTTAATCTCAATCTTCAGTCACCTAAGACCTCCCAGAATATCAGATGTTTAAACGGGTTAGGGCAACCTTAACTGCTGAATCAATCCCTTGTCATTTTACAGAACCAGAATCAAAATGTTTTCCAATGGTAAATGTCTATATCTCTTTTCTTTTAAAATGTATGTATACATATATTGAATTAAGAAAATGTCAGAGAGAGTGAAGATATGAGGAAGGAAAGCTTACAGAGATTTCTTTTTGCTGTTAAAAAGAAAAACAAAAATCCAAAAGCTCTTCAGTGCATATTCCAGAAGGACAGTGTCACAAATCTTAGAATCAGTTACTAATTGGTAATGCCTATCTTGGCTAAAGACTAACATACCAATATATCTAAAGTTATCTGATACTAGCCTATCAGTATATACTAATGGATCAGTGGAACAGAAGTGAGAGTCCAGAAATAGATCCTTATATTTATGGCCAATTGATTTTTGACAAAGGTGTCAAGCCAATTCAATGGGAAATGGATAGTCTTTTCAACAAATAGTTCTGGGACAATTAGATATCCATATACAACATGGATTTAAATTTAGATCACTACCTCACACCATACATAATAATTCACTCTAAATGGATCATAGACCTACATATAAGGGCTACAATTAGAAAACTTTTAAACAATAGAATAAAGTCTTTATGACTTTCAGTTAGACAAAGAGTTCTTAGATGTGACACCCAAAAATAGTAAAATAGACTTCATCAAAATTAAAATTATTTGCACTTAAAATGATGTTACTAAGGAAGTGAAATGACAAGCCACAGACTAGGATATCCTGAAAATCATATATATGGCAAAGAACTTTTATCCAGAATATATAAAGAACTCATGTCACTGAAATATTGGAAACCAGACATACATTTAGTCAAAAAAGTAATGCTGAAATGAATTTATAAAAAGTGTAAGACTTAGCTGGGTTTGAGTGACTCTCATACTTGTTATCCCAGCGCTTTGAGAGACCAAGGTGGGGGTATTGCTTGAGGCCAGGAGTTCAAGACCAGCCTGGGAAACATCACAAGACCCAATCTCTACAATAAAAATGAAAATAAAATTAGCCAGGCCTGTCATTAGGTGTCTGTAGTCCCAGCTACTCAAGAGGCTAAAACAGGAGGATCACTTGAGCCCAAGAGTTTGAGGCTACAGTGAGCTACTATCACCACTGTGTCCCATCCTAGGTGACAGAGACCATATGTCTCTGTCTGAAAAAAAAAGAAAAAAAAAATTGCAGAACTGTCAATATTCACAGGGACAATAATGAATGAATTAATTAATTACACTGAACACAGTTTGTATTTCTCTTGAAAGGAATTTTTATCTGCATCTTTATCAGTTTTCTATAAGTTAACTTTCATCTCCAAAGGTTTGTAAAGAATCTTAGTGATATGGTTTGGCTGTGTCCCCACCCAAAAGGATGTGTTTGCTTCCCCTTCTGCCATGATTGTAAGTTTCCTGAGACCTCCCCAGCCCTCCACAACTGTAAGTCAATTAAACCTCTTTCCTTTATAAATTACTCAGTCTCAGGCAGTTCTTTACAGCAGTGTGAGAACAGACTAATACACTTAGTAAAAGGCAAATACAAGCAGAGAAACTCAGATGGAGGGTAGATCAAGACACCCGCTTGATTTCAAAGTCTCTTACAATCTTTTATACAACCTTATGAGACTCTTATGGCAAAAATAGCACTTAAATATTGAATATGTCCAAAGGAAATTTACTTGTTGTTGAACATTTTCCCAAAGTTTTCTCAACATTAAAAAATGCCCATTGTGGCAGGTTGGATAAAGAAAATGTAGTACATATACACCATGGAATACTATGCAGCCATAAAAAAGAATGAGATCATGTTCTTTGCAGGAACACAGATGGAGCTGGAGGCCATTAATCTTAGCAAACTAACACAAGAACATAAAATCAAATACCACACGTTCTCACTTAAAAGTGGGAGCTATATGATGAGAACACATGGATGTATACAGGGGAACAATACACACTGAGGCCTATCGGAGGGTAGAGGATGGAAGATGGGAGGAGGGAAAGGGTCAGGAAGTATAACTGTTGGGTACTAGGCTTAGTACCTGGGTAATGAAATAATCTGCATAACAAACCCTTGTGACATGAGTTTACCGATACAACAAACCTACACACGTACCCCTAAATCTAAAATAAAATTTTTTTAAAAAAAAGTATTCTTCCAATCTCTGGAAGTTGATTCAGTTCTAACCTTGCCCCAGAAACACAAATCGAGCTGAGAATAGGGCTTGACAATATGGTTTCCTGAAAAGTACTCCCCTGTGTTGTAACTTACAATACCAGAAATCGAATGCAGGGCTTTTCTGTGCCAGGGAACTGCCACAGGATCCCATCAACATCATACTGAGTCATCATTCGCAGTGATGGATGCACATAATCATAGTGCTCTTACAAATACTATCTAATTTAATACTGATGGAGTCACTGTATTGAGCAGTGAGACCTCTTCACTCACAACATCTATGTTTGTTAAATTTCACTAATGAAGAATTTCGGACTGGACTAGGGAAGGTCCAGTCTTTCAGCACAGAAAGACTAAACTGCCTGACCTTCCCTAATCCAGCATTTGCCCCTGGATTAAAGTGAACATCTGCTTTGGAAAATCAGAGGCCATTTCTCCTTAAGGGAGGCAAGCCAAAGTTCCAGTTTAGAGTGTAAACTATGATTGTCTCTGTTGGGCTAGGCCTAAACAATGAACCAGGGCTCTGATTCAGCAAAGCCTCCACTTGGGGATTTCACCAGATAACTGTCTGTTGGTAGGACAAGAGTCAGAGTAACCTACCTTGGTGGAAGCCTGGCCTTTAAAGACTTGAAGTGATGGTGAGGTCAAGAATCGAGACCATCCTGGCCAACATGGTGAAACCCCGTCTCTACTAACAATACAAAAATTAGCCAGGTGTAGTGGTGTATGCCTGTAGTCCCTGCTACTTGGGAGACTGAGGCAGGAGAATCGCTTGAACCTGGGAGGCAGAGTGAGCCGAGATCACACCCCTGCACTCCAGCCTGGAGACAGAGAAGGCTCTGTCTCAAAAAAAAGAAAAAAGAAAAAAACTTAAGTGATGGAATAGATATATTAAAGCACTGCCAACTTTCTTATATATGTATAATGGCAATAAAACACACTAACTATGATGATTATCATTTTGTATTCATCAGATATAGTTCAGGTTTTATTTACAAATGAAAACTGATCAATGATCTGAAATTCTTCATTAGTGAAATTTAACAAGCATAGATGTTTTGAGTGGAGAGATCTCACTGCTCACTACAGTAGCTCCACCAACATTAAATTAGATAGTATTTTTAAGAGCACTATGATCATGTAAACATGTCATACTGTGCTGTTAACCACGCTCACCTGATAGACCAATCCCAGTAAGACACTGGAGGACATGCTTTGTTGCTAATGCAGCATCGTTTCCTTTATGTAGCTAGGTCATTGATCAGTTCAAAACTTTCTGCAATAGAGGAAGTGATACCTGTGGGTATTCTAAACTGCTTATGACAGGGAAACCAATCTAGCTCAGGACTGAATAAATAGCACATGACCATCCTGGTGATCAAATGAACTGTAGTAAGAATATGAATTCCTGAATCAAAGAAATCCATAGTATCTCCATAAAATATAGCAAAAATTACAGACTTGTCCCAGAACCTTTCATATCCTAAGCTTCTTCTCTAAGAAGCTCTTTTTCAAAGTCTCTGTCTTTTTCCAGAGATGAAGCAGAACACGCTGACATAGACAATTTGACAAAATCATTTTAATGCTTCTGTATTAATGCAGTTGCATAAAAATGAACGTGACAAAATGTTAAAAGCACAATTTTTTTACTCAATAATGTGAATAACAGAAATCGAGCTCTACTCCATTCCTGACCCCCTCCTCTACCCCGCCCCAGGGGACATATCCAGTAATAGGCTAAGAATCAAGGATAGAGTGGTAATATCTGTTTTTCACATTACTTAGAACATTTTTTAAAGCAGAGTATTTCATGAGGTTTTTTTAGGAGGCTAAAAATATCTCCAAAAAGCCACATTCTAATGTTATATAGCTAGCCATAGAACATGACCCACTTCCACTCTATCAGAGACTGAATCGCAGAATTTCAGGATGAGATAGTAAATCAATATTCACCTCGCAACTTTTCTGCAACTTCCTTAGTGGGCAAGGGACAGGACACGTGAATTTGGTGAAAGATCCTGATTCAGCACTGAAGACAACATCATCCGAGTTGAACGCCTTGTGATTGGATGAAACAATATCACCTGCCATAGGCTAAAAAGGCTTATCTGATAAAGCACAGGATTCTGATATTGAAAGGTGATTAAGGAAGTCAGAGCACGTTAAATATTAAGCACTTCTTGGAATGTGAACACTGTGCTAGAGATTGCCGCATCATAGGAAATGAATCTTCAGAGAACCTCAAGGTCTTTGACTCTAACACTACGGAAGCACAAAAATGTCAAAGTATCTAAATGAGTTCCAGAACCAACACTAAAAGGAAACATGACTGCTTGAGGGCACGCCTCACATCCCCAGATGTTTTCTATTCAGGCTCCAATCCCATTGCCCTCCAACACCATCAGCTCCTGGGGAAATACAGTTAAATCTGTCATCTTGACAACCTTCAAATGAAGACTCTCCTTTGACTTTGTATTTGTTCTTATTGGAAAATTTTACTCTTCCTCCTCCATAATAGTATCAGATTTCTCTGATTCTTCCTGATGCAGCCACAAATGCCTAGTCTATGTATTCTATAAGTATTTGTTCAGGACCTACTATGTGCCAGCACTCTTTTGGGGACTAGAGAGGTAGATCTAGCAGGCCTTAACACAACTGAAACCCTGATTTCAGCAATATTCGACTTTGCTGACTTTGAAGTCCATGGTATCTCTTCACAATACTGGGATAGTCTTTTTTGCCTGCCACTGGTACTGTGTAACTCATATCCCTCTAGCCTGCAAGAATTTCCACACCTAGAGCATCTGCTTGCCCCTTATTAAACAAGAATGGTCAATCTTATTAGTTTCTATTTCAGGAATTTCCATCTCAACTATCAGCCAGTATAGCCATCTCCAATCCTCTGTGTACCACATTCAACTTACTGCCCACCTTCTCGGATAAACCCATTCCAATCTTACATCACCATGGTCACTATTAAAGCATTATAAAATAATGTATATTGTTACATTATTATTTATAAATAACCCAAATAACACTACATGACTGTCCACTTGTGTCTCTGAACATCGAGAAATACTTGTCTTCCACCTTTGCCTCATTCAAATACCCTCCATATCTTCATCCTCCTTTTTCTTCTTCTCCCCCTCCTCCTCCTCCTTTTTCTCCTCCTTCCAAAACGTTCTCAAAGCCCAAATTCCCTATAAAGATTTTTCTACTACCTCTAGAATTAACTTTTTAAAAAACAATGTTGTTATGATATCAACATACTCCAAAATATAATACTCACCTTTTGAAAACCAATTGTGTGCATTTATACCTGAAAGGTATTCCCATGTTTCTGATAATTGAAGTGCTTGTGTTTATTACTCCCCTCTATATTAGTGTAAGGTAATCTCTTCTTTTTTTTTTTTTTTTTTTGAGACGGGGTCCCAGGCTGGAGTGCAGTTTTGGTGGAATCTCGGCTCACTGCAGCAACATCCGCTTCCAGGGCTCAAGTGATTCTCGTGCCTCAGCCTCCTGAGTAGCTGGGATTACAGGTGCTCTCTACCAAGCCTGGCTAATTTTGTATTTTTAGTAGAGATGGGGTTTCACCATGTTGGCCAAGCTGGTCTCAAACTCCTGACCTCAAGTGATCCACCTGCCTCAGCCTCCCAAGGTGCTGGGATTACAGGCGTGAGTCACTATGTCCATCTGATAATTTATTTTGCATAAGATTACTTAGCAAATGGTCATTGATATTTGCTATTTGAATTACAATAAGATAATACTGTTCCACCACTTCTACGGAAGCTGATGACTTGGAAGATAAAAGAAAAAGAAATTAGCAAGTACAGATTTCTTATCTTGGTTTCATTTGGTATTAGATTGTTAGATTTAGGGAGAGGAGGGCTGGAGGGATTTTTCTGAGAAGCAACGGGTTCTTCTGTGTGTTTTTATTGGACAGAGCACTGCATCCAGAAAACTTAGTATATAAGTCATGGATGTTCTCCTAGGAATTGGCCCTGCACCCTTGAGAAACCACTCCACATCTCTGCAAGACAATTCTTCTCATAGGAAAAATGAAAGAGTTGGCTAGAAGGTTCTTTGATCCCCTCAGAGTACAACTGTTATTCATGGTTTTCCAAAAACTGTACAAATTACCTGTAAAATTACCTAGGCAGAAAGGTATGCCTAGATCATAATCCCCTCACCTCCAATTTGTATTTACTGATATTCCAGGAGTTGGAAGATATTCCGAGGGCGTCAGGATATTTCACTGATAGTAAGCAGCAACAAAAAAGTAATATTAAAAAAAAAGGTATCCCTCCATTACTAAACCTTGGTGCACACCCTAAGAACCATCTCAGACGTTACTGGAGGCACTATTAAATGGGTAATGAATCACACTGCATTAAGTCCTGGGCAATATTAACAATGTAGAGAAACAACCTAATACATTCAGGATCGTAAATATTCACAAAACATCACGTCATTATGACTTAAATTTATCCACAGGTAAATTGGATTAATTGGATGCAAATGAACATTGGGGAAATTAAAGGCCACTTAAAGTTTTCATCTAGCCCTTACATAGGGTCAAAAAGGCAGCCCACATAAAGAGAGGAGTGGGCAGGCGCTATACATCATCATCCTGGCTTCCACCACAGGTGGGATTCAGAAGTACGAAGAGAAAGAATAAAAGACTTGTGTGGAGGATGGGATAATATAATAAAGGGGACCAGTCTCATCTAAATGGTGCTCTTCACCTGGGAATGCAGTAAGTTCCCTTAATGCATTGGGCATAATCCATCCCCCCACCTGCAGTTAAAAGAATGCACAAGATACTGGCCCACACATTCTGTGAGCTTGCAGTCAAGTTGATGCGAAAATCAATCCATGCTCAACCCACAATTAGGAAAATGGTTACATGCTAAACTCTTAGAGACTCATGAATTCATATAAATTCAGAAGAGAGAAAAAATAAATCCTACAGCCTGGAGTTATCAGATTTCCTACAGAAACAATGGGGAGGTCAAGAAGTCCGTGTTGGAATTCTGACTCTGGCCATGCCCCTGGCTTTTTAGTGGCCTGTGTTGCCAGTATGATGGGAATGGACAGCTTCATGAAGCTCAGGAAGCTTCTACATTGCAAATGAAAAGGCATGAATATACACAGTGAGTAAATGAACACTTTAAGTGCTTGTAGAAGAATAATGTCATTCTCGGTAATGGAGATATTGGGAACTAAGAAAGAAAAGGGTGGCAATTTTGCTATGAACAATTCCAATTTAGGATGGTTTTATTCGAGCAATAACACCGGGCTTTTCCTACAGTTAAGAGACACACTCAATTAGAAATGTACCCTGTGGGCATTCTGTGCAATTGCCATCCAAGGGACAAACTGCACTCAATCAGCACAGAAAGGACTGCTGCCGTGCATCAAGCTTACAGCTCAGCTCACCAGCCTAGTAAGAGCTCCATAAGGCACAGCATCTAAAACACAGGCAGATTCCATTAACAGTTGGGTCAGACACATAAAAATGTATTCATCTTTATAGCTATTTGTACTATGTAGAGTTGGAAAGAAGAAGAGCAGTGTTTGTTTGGAAGCCATTCTCCAACTATCTCTTTCCAGCTCCGTTCCCTACTGACCATGGTAGCCTCCTAAAGGGCCCCCTCTTTTGCTGTCTCCAAATTCCCAAAGTTAGATTCTTCCTACTGCTAGATTAAGCCCTAAAATATAACTGTGACTATGCCTCCCTCCACCCTGCTCAAAAGCCTTACACTGTTCCCAGCCCTTCTTTATAGAGTCTAAATTCCTTCTCTCTGTGTTTCCTGTCTTCTTTTCCACTATTATCTCAGCCTGAAGCTCTGAAAACTGAATTACCCAGCACATCCTGCACTTATCTCCAAGTGTCAATCTTTGCCATGACCAGCCCCTCCCCGAAGTTGAATGATCTTCCCCCGTCTTCCCCAGCCCCATTGCAAAGGTTCTAGAAACATGTCCATGAATTCTCTGATATCTCTTCTTTTTAGAGGTGGGACCTAGTTGCCCTCCTCTTGAATGTGGGATGGACTTAGTGACTCATTTCTAATGAATAGAATGAAGCAGACGTGATGAAAATGCCCTCAAACCTAGATGCTGCCTCCTCCGTATTATTTGTGTGCTTGCTGCCATTCTCTCTTTCTCTTTCTCTCTCTCACTGCTGGCTCTGGGAGAAGCCAGCTGCCAAGTCATGAGGACACTCAGGCAAGCCTATGGAGAGACCCACATGGTTGCCCACAGAGCCCGCTTGGCAAGAGCCAGCAAAGAATTGAGGCCTCCTGCCAGGAGCCATAAGAGCAAGCCATTTGGAAGCAGATCCTCCATCCCCCTTCAGGCCTTCAGATGACCACTGGCCAAGAACTTGACTGCAACCTCACGAGAACCCTGAGCAGAACCCCCGGCTGAGCTGTTCCCAAGTTCCTGCCCTATGGAAACTGCAAAATAATAACTGTTTATTGTTTTGAGTCACTGTGTTTGGGAGGTAACTTGTTATGCAGCAATAGACAACTAACAGTAATAATAACTAGCTAATACGTAAATACTACATAAACTGACTCATTTTCAAATATCTAAATCCTAAGTACAATTTAACTGTCAGATTAAGTGTCTCCTCCTCCATGGATCACCCCTAGCTCACCTGGGTAGAAATAGTGACTAAAATCACGTAAGGTTAAACTGTATCTCTCTCGTAGAATTTCATATCTCTATTATAGTGGCTTGTATGACTTGCAAAATGTCCTGTCTTATTGGAAGTTAAGCTCCTTGAGGAAATGGTCCCAAATTTTTCCTCTTGCTATCTCATCAGAGGAACTAGGTGCATTTTTAAAAAATGTGATAAATATTTATCGAGAAAATGAGCACCCAGATTTCAAATTAAAGTTTATTTCCTTGATTGAAATCCTATTTGTGTTTATTGTTATGATATTAGTTAAAAGTTCTATATGACTGGCCTGGTGTAGTGGCTCACGCCTGTAATCCCAGCACTTTGGGAGGCCGAAGCGGGTGGATCACGAGGTCAGGAGTTCGAGACCATCCCGGCCAGCATGGTGAAACCCCATCTCTAATAAAAATACAAAAAATTAGCCAGGCATGGTGGCGAGCGCCTGTAGTCCCAGTTACTTGGGAGGCTGAGGCAGGAGAATTGCTTGAATCTGGGAGATGGAGGTTGCAGTGAGCCAAGATCACGCCACTACACTCCAGCGTGAGAGATAGAGCGAGACTCCATCTGAAAAAACAAACAAACAAACAAACAAAAAAACACACAAAAAAAGTTCTATGTGACTGTAGAAGCAAAAGACCATATAAAAAGTGTCTTATCCCTTCATAACTTTCACGAAAGGAGAAAAGTGCCCAGTTTATAATAACTAATGTATCCAATTTACAAGCTCATTAGGTAAGAGGAATTAAAATATAACCATTTTGGTGTTGGTCCTTGTACAAAGCTGATACAGAATTGAAAGTAGGGGCATGGAAATCAAGAGATGACTAGTTCCTAACCAGATAATAAAGTCCTTGCCAAGTTTTCCCCCAACTGAAAATGGAAACTTTTCTTTTTCACATTGTTTGTGAGCTGACATCATCTCCTAGACCATTTCCACTCTCCTTAGTGGTGCCTTCTCGAATTTGCTTTGTACAGTATTAACGAAGCATCAATGGCAGCATATGAAAAGTGAATAAGTATTTTTGATTATTTGTATCTAAAGCCCAGGCCTCCAGTTTCCTCTGAGTAATGGAAAATGTGAAAATGGATTATGAATTGAGCATGAAATGTTCAGAGCATTTTAGCTTTTAAAAATGAAAGTACAAAAATCACTATGCTTTGCTGGAGCTCCCAAGACGTAATTGCGTAAAGGGAAGGATCCTTCCTGCCAGCCCTTGTCTTTGCCACTGGTAAAAGGAAAGGCTGTCAAAGCCCTTCTCTCTGCTGCCTTTGACATATTTCTAGTATGTCTATTATGAGCCAATGTTCAGTGCCTGGTGGAGCTCAGATTCAGGAAGGAAGAGCCCGAGAAGACAAATCATACCCAACTCTTACACTATCAGATCTGATCCTTGATCTGAAGCAACCATAATAAACGTATTGAGACATTTTGTACAGGGATAATTGTTTTCATTGTAAATCGGTATTCATTTACAGATTATTAGATACTGTAAAACTTTTATTTATGTGTGGATGATTACGCATTCTTGACATATAAGACATCAAATCAGCTGGCTCCCTTCCCTTTCCCAAGCAAACAAGACAACAAAAAAACAGTGAGTTCCTGAGTTCCAGTCACTCCCATCTGGTTTTCTGATGTTAAGATAATATCATTCTGTTCACAATGCTAATAAAGTAAAAAAAAAAAAAAAAAAAAAAGTGTCATAGTCTTAGTTTCCAAAGTACATCCTTAGACTTTTGACTACTATTGTTCCCACTCTGCTCCCAAAATGGGGATAACATTTTAAAAGACTGGAAGCCCTTTGAAGAATGTTATTCAGACTGTCAGGCATTCGATTATAGAGCACCTCTACATTATTTTCTACACTAGAAAAATGAAATAAAGATTTAGGCAATAATTCAAAGAATTTAATCAATGTTAGTCATCAACAGAGGTCATTCAAGACAGTATAATTTTAGTCTTTGGTAGTGAACGCTTTCAGCCTGGATTTTCTAGATAAACAACTCTGTATTTCTCTTTGTCAGTGTGAATGAAGCTTTAGGGGGAATAGGGAGAACTTTACCTTCTTTCAAATTAGGCATACCTGCCATTCACCTTGTCACTCTTAATAGCATATTATATCCAAACCAAACTAATGGATTGTAATGCAATGTTGTTATGAATTTTTTTATGAGTAGTGAAACTAGGTTCTCCCCACATCTGACATCTTGGTTTGTTTAATCAACATCACCTCAATCCCTGCTGAATTTTAACTGGCCGAAGAAGGTCATCAACAGCACGGCCATAGTTTAAAGCAATTCTTATCCTAATGCAACTTCCCCCAAATGGAAATGTGGCAAGCTACGACGACAGAAGTCCTGGCTAAGTCAAGAGGGAAGTCAAGAGGGAGAAAAAGATGCAGAGGAAATCCATAGCACTCTGTGAGGGAATTCGACCATCCTGTGGTTGTCTAGAAAACACTGTAGGAAAGAGCATCTAATATATGGAGGAAGATCCTGACCGTTTGTGATTCTGTAAGGCTGTGTTAAAAAAAAAAAAAAAAAAAAAAAGACTTCTCAGTGAACAACTAAAGATAAACCTAAACTATTTTCAGTATTAAAAAAAATCCGGTTGTCACATTGGTCTTTTGATCACTTCTACAGAAATGACAATCACTTCCAAGAAGGTGACTGGACATCCCGGCTGCCACAGAAAGGGCTGGCCTGTGCCTGCCACCCTGAATCAATGACAGTGTCACCTTCCACTCTCAGAAATATTCCAGTTTGGACAACCAATTGTAGGGTCACTTATTTTTAGTTTATTACTATTTAGAGGGAAATAACAATGACATAATAAATACATGTAAAACCTTAAAGAAAACTTTCCTTCTACTTCCTTCATTCTGGTATTCCTCAGTCTTGGTAAGAGTAGCCAACAAGTGTACTGTCATCAGCAACGTTCAACTTGACCCTTCTACTCCAGCTAAAAGAGAGTTTCTCTCTCTCTCTCTTCCCCTCTCTCTCTCTCTCTCTCTCCTCTATCTCTATCTCTCTCTCCACACATACCACAATTTATTTCTGGTGCTGCCTTTACATATTTGCCCAAAGCATCCCCCAAACAAGAATGGGCTCTTGCTTGCCAGCGTACTTTATCCAATACCAAGACCAAGACTCACTTTCTCATTTTGTCTCATGGATCCGACTTCATTCTACCTCACTGGGCACAGATCCTAGAGATAAAAGTGTATTATTTAATGTATATTATATGTATTTGCTCAGGCATAACTGTTAATATAAATGGGGTGGACTATAGATACAAAGTGACAAAATCTACTGTCCAAGCTTGGGTGCACTTGAGGAAACTCCAGCTGCTGACCAGGAGCTCCACTGCCTGCTGACTAGAGAAGCTTGGAGACCACCTCCACCTGGGGGACTCACAGTACCCCACGCTTCTGCTTAAAGGGCACTGTTCCAGATACTGTCCAGCTACAGAGAAAACTTGTTGGCCTCATTTTTCTCATTTGTTTTTAATTTCCTTTATTTTCTGTAAACTTTTGTAAACCTTCTGGAATCCTTCTGCCACTAGGTGCAAAACACATGAATATCAAGCACAGCTCTTGCCTACACAGATCATAACATTTCGGAGAATAGGGAAAATAAGAACCACATAGATGTAGTACCAAATATGATGTAGTAAGTACCATGAAATAGCTACCAAGTGTATTAAGGTTTTAAAAAAGAAAGAAATCACTTCCATTAAGGCAGGTATAAGACAAAGAACTAACAGTGGATAGAATCAAAATTATGTCGTCTTGAGGTTATATAATAAGGTTACATACATGGTAGAAATGTTGAGAGGGAGGGACAGGCAGTCCAGGTGGGAACAGCATAAATAAAGTTATGGGGGTTAGAACATGGAGAGCACGATTGAAATAAAATAGTCATTCTAACTAGCAGAATGACTATTTAGGAATAAGACATGGCCTGTCTGAAAAGGGTAGATTTCTTATTTGTTCAATGTATCTGGGGAGATAGAGTTAAGAAAGAAAAATGTCTATATTCACAGCATGTGTGTGTATGTGAGTGTACCTATGATTTTATTGAAAAGGTACATGATTATTAAATACTCGTTTACAAAATGCACAGATTAAATAGCCTCCTACCACACACATTTATACAATGGCTGCTTTCTGCTCAGATAAAGAGAAAATCAGCCAGGAGCTCCAAAGAGACCTACTCTATCAAAGATTCAAATTCCACGTGTGAGAACCAGGAAATGAAAGAGTCTCAGATCCACACTCCTGTGAAATTTTATAAGTGCATGTTTGGCAGCTCTGATCTAAGGCTCATGCTGCCCGACTCAGATCAAGCTGCATTTGTGAATCCAGCGCTGGAGGGAAGGGGAGTTTGGGAGAAGCAATTACTGGGTTGCAGCTGAGACATCCTGCATTCAGTGACAGAGTCTCACTTTTCCCCACTGTAAGTCTCAGTCAGTTTGATTGATGCACAGAACTGTTCGTCTCCCTCCTCCCTGGGGAAGGAAGGCAAGATGAAGTGCAATATTGCAGTGATAAAAGTGGTTTTATACACATCATCTTAATTCTCAATGATGGGGAAAGAAGAAAAAGAACAGGAATTCTAAGTAGCAGAGAAAGGTTCAAGGTTAATTTGATTGGCAATATATGAAATGCCACTTACCTCAGGCCATTTCAAATTGCCCCTCCTTCTCTCCACAATGAATGAAATGATTCTTTCCAAAGACAGGGGGATCAACCGATAATGGCTGCTATTACATATTCATATACCACTTTGCATTCTGCAGCTTACTTGGCAGGAATTCTTACAAGTCTCTGTTCGGAGATGCCCTGTCAGGGAGGTGAGGCTGGAATTCAGTGAGCTCTCATAGGCACTTTTCAGTGGACAGAAGGACAGAGACAGAACAGTATGTAGGGGTTGCCTGGAAGAGACCACACCTGGGCTGCACAGGTGGTCTGTGCCTCCACTTTGCCTGCATTGCCCAGCCCACTCAGTCCATGCTTGGGGGCTCACTTTCCAGAGACAGGGTACTTTATTTAAGACCGTGCTTTGTAACTGATAGTCTTAACAAGAAGTGCGTCTCCGTACCAGCGCGAGGCTGAAAAAGAATTGTTTTGTGCTTTAAAAAAAAATGTGGTACCATCACAAAGAAGATGAGGAAAAGAATATTAAAATAATAATAATGTGGAATAATTATCTTTCTATGTTAAGGATGATTTCCTCATCCTAGAGAAAGTAAGGAGAGATTTTTAAGGAATTTTTAAAAAGAAAAAGAGGAAAAATTATGAGTTTTTAAGAGTTGAGTTTCTGAGTTGTGATGCAACTAACTCACACTTCTCGGAGCGTAATCCTAATGTGATGAGGGTAAAATCAATTTAACCAATACTCATTCGTTCACACACACAGGGAAAAAGCTGGCAAGTTTCATTCCCATACAAGCCAGTGTAGGGCACAAAACAAAAGACACAGCCAGAGACAGGGTTCCTAAATACAGCTGGAGGGAAGTTGGAAAGAAAATATGGCTGAGTGCATGTTCATTGTACCTTGGAAAAAGAACATAAAGCCCAAGGAATCATTAGCTTTATGTTTTTAACTCACACTCTGTCTCTGTCTCTCTCTGTCTCTCTCTCTCTCTCCCCACCCCCCCCACCCCCGTCTCCCCAGTTATTTTGTGACATGGGCAATTGCTGAATTGCTATTCATTATTAACTCTCTTCCTTCAAGGTCAGTGATTGCCCTGAATGTGATGACAGTGCTCAAGGTAACGCACAATTCAGATAAACCTTGAAATGTTGACCCATCATAAGTTCAGTGTAATTAAAAGGTGTGCCTATGCCCAAGCCAACTGTTTGAAACCTAATGTCTCTGCACTTACCCAGAATATCTGTCTGTGGATTTTCTTCATGGGTAATTTTTACAAAGCACTAAAAATCTGCATGAAATTAATGACCGCAAATTAGCTTGAGCAAATTGTTTAAATTAGTAACAGTTCTGATTTAAATTTAGGAAGAAAGGAGCTTTTTATTTATTTACAGCTGGAGAATACAGGGTAAATTCAAATAATTTAAGATCAAACTTCTGCCCTGTTCGTGGAGTCTGGGGTTTGACATGCAGCGGTGGGTTTTGAAGAATGGTTCCTTGGAGTTATTCTGACCACAGCTGTTTTCAGTGCAATTGAGTTTTATTACTAATGGGGTTGGTGCTCCTCAACATACAACGTAGAGAGAGAGAAAACATGATAGCGAGAGAGTGGAGGAGAGAGAGAGAAAGACATTTCCACTGAAACTACTCTAGAACAGTCTTACCACTCCCCTCTAAACATCACTCCAGGATGCCAGGATGCATGTTGGCAATTTATGTCTCACGGGGCACTCAAGTTCATCATTTCAGTGACAAGAAGCAAAATTCTTACTCTAAGAGAATACTTGATTCCTTCAAGTTTAGCAGGAAACCAAACTGAAATGGTTGAACTTGAACAAGGAAACATACTTAAGAACCAGGAATATGTCTGGATAAACTAAATTCATTTCAATAAACACCTGCCTCAGGGTTTATTCTTTAACATAATCAGAGTATCTAAAATACCTCTGTCACCCTGAATGGTAAAACCAAAAGTAAATGACAAAATAGATCTACGTTATGAAAGAAAAGCTTGCCCAAAAATGTGGAACCAACCTAAATGTCCATCGACTCATGAGTGTATGAAGAAAATGTGGCATATATACAGCACGGAATACTACTCAGCCTTTAAAAGGAATGAAATAATGTCTTTTGCAGCAACTCGATGGAGCTGGAGGCCATTATTCTAAGTGAAGTAACACAGGAATGGAAAACCAAAAACCATATGTTCTCATTTAGCTCTCACAAGTGGGAGCTAAACTATGAGTATGCAGAGACAAACAGAGTGGTATCATGGACTTTAGAGACTCAGAAAGGAGAGGGTGGGAAGAGGGCTAAGGATAAAAACCACACATTAGGTACAATGTACACTACTCAGGTGATGAGTTCACTAAAATCTCACATTTCACCATTATATAATTCATCCATATAACAAAAAAAAACACATGGACCCCAAAAGCTATTGAAATAAAACAACAAAAAGAAAAAAAGAAAAGCTTGTCCAGGTGATGACTAAGATGGTCTGCTGCTTTTTCCGTCAGAGCTTGGAGACAGTGAAGGAAGCAGAGTAACATTGATCAAATCATTCCATAATCTCCAGTGCATGAGCTCAGTTCCAACAATATTGTGACCTTCCGGGCTATTCCCCAAACTTTAAAATACTGCTACTCATCTACAAAATCGAGATTCTAATACATACCTTCCAGGATTCTTGTGAGGATTAAATGAACATGAAGCTTAGCACCAGGGCTGGCAGGCGGGAAATGCACAAAGGATGAATGTTGTTGTTATTTCTGTCACATCTGTAATTTTTTACTCTTTAGTACTTAGCGATAAATTGATTGTATTGGTAAACATGTGTATTTGGCCACAATCCTTTTCTTCCATGCATCCAAAGAATACAAAAATTGATTATTTGGCAAAAAGTAAATAAAGTTTTTATTTATTTATTTATTTTGAGATGGAATATCACTCTGTCGCCCAGGCTGGAGTGCAGTAGCGCAATCTTCACCCACTGCAACCTCCACCTCCTGGGTTCAAGCGATTTTCCTGCCTCAGCCTCCTGATTAACTGAGATTATAAGCACCAACCAACATGCCCAGCTAATTTTTGTATTTTTAGTGGAGACAGGGTTTCTCCATGTTGGCCAGGCTGGTCTCAAACTCCTGACCTATGGTGATCCACCCACCTCAGACTCCCAAAGAGCTGAGATTACAGGTGTGAGCCACCACACCCGGCCCAAATAAACCTTTTAATTCAATGACTCTAAATAAGATCTCTCTCAAAGAGTACGTGTTGAATGCCTCCTACAATCCAGGCACTGTGCTAGGCTGGAAGATTAAAATCCCAGGTGATCCGGCCAGGCGCGGTGGCTCACGCCTGTAATCCCAGGACTTTGGGAGGCTGAGGCAGGTGGATCACCTGAGGTCAGGAGTTTGAGACCACCCTGGCCAACATGACGAAACCCTGTCTCTACTAAAAATATAAAAATTAGCCAGGCGTGTTGGTGCGTGCCTGTAATACCAGCTACTTGTGAGGCTGAGGCAGGAGAATCGCTTATAGCCAGAAGGCGGAGGTTGCAATGAGCTGAGATTGTGCCATTGCATGCCAGCCTGGGTGACAGAGCAAAACTGTGTCTCAAAAAAAAAAAAAAAAAAAAAATCCCAGGTCATCCAAGGCAGCATCAGTGGATGCAAGTTTATCTGTGGCAACAGAAGAACGAATCCTGAGTGATTCCACTTACGTGGGGGGGGATCTGAAATAGTCAAACTCATAGAAACAGAAAGTAAAATGGCAGTTGCCAGAAACTACAGGAAAGGGAAACAGAGAGTTACTGTTCCACAAGTGTAAAGTTCCAACAGTTATAAAGGTGAACACCTGCTGCTCAGCAAGTACAAGCTCTAGAGATCTACTTTGCAATATTGCACCTATGTGTCAAACGGGTCCATCTCATGTTAAGTGTTCTTTTTCAGCATGATGAAATAAGTAAATCGTTCTTAAAGATGACCTGTGGCTAAGATGTTCTGAGACTGAAGAACAAGCAGCCTAGGCAGAGTCAACTCACCACTTCAGAGGCCTTGCCAGTCCAACTTCTAGAAAAGAAAAAGTAAATAAATGAAGCTTTCAATTTAGCAGCCTAAGAAGCTCCCTCTCAATGGGATACAGGTGTACTCCAAGTAAATGCAGGCCAAACAGGAATGTAAGGAGTCAGTCAGGGAGAACCTATCAGCAACTGAAAGTCAAGAAGATAAAATATAAATTCACGCAATGGAAAGAGAGCCTCAGGCAACACTAAGCCATTAGGACTGATGGTTATTCTATTGCCAAAGATCTCGAAAGATAAAAGCATGGTCTAGTCCTGGGTTTCCTCATAGAGACCCAGATCTACTCACTTTTTCCACCCATGCTGCTCCCACTGTCTTGCAAAGCACATTTGGCTCAAACATACACACATTTGCAAGCTTGCCAAGGCCTTTGAGTCCACGTGGATGTTCTAAATGATAGACCAGTGCCAGTACTAGCTTTAGCCAACACATGAACCCTTTAGGAGAAGTAATGCATGACTAGCTTACGTGGTCTTTAATACTGACAGTTTATTGTCTGCCCCTTTTTGACATCATTCCCTAAAACAGCCCAATTTAATTCACAATAAAAAGTTGCTATGTGCCATACCAGGTTCTCCTTATAATTATTCATAACATTTTAGGATAATTTTATGGCTTTTATGACTGCACTAGCCTTCTCAAACTCTCACTTTTACATTTTGAACATTGGCACAAATTTTAAATCTATTGAACCACCCATGGCTTCCCACAGCATTGCATTATAAGCATTTTACTTTCCCTCTCTGTCTTCTTTGTTTGAATTATCATTTGAGTACATAGTATACATTTTTAAATTTCATCCTTTATCTGCATTATTGCTAACTTTTCATTTAGATCCTGCTTTTGTAAGTACTCAAAAAAAAACCATAGTGCTATCACAGCAGGTGCTATTTATGAAATGTAAATGTTACCAACAATGCAAAAATGAAATTTAATTGTGAGTTGTATGATTTTGTAAGTACCAGACCAAAAGCTAGGCACATGACATGTATTATCTCATTTAATCTTTAGGAAAATCTTACCAGACTCCAGTGTCATCACACCCACTTTACAGAAGATAAACTGAGCTGGAAGACAGTAAGCAACCTGATAACAGCACATAGCGAAGAGGAGACAAAACCCAGAATCCATCTGTCTAGCTCCAAAACCTAGACTCGTAAGCATTGTACCATCTGCAGAAAAGATTATGTGCTCTATTATACTTGCGCTTTTGCTCAAAATACCTTTCAGTGTTGAAGTAGCCAAATAAAATCCACATACAATGGAATAAAGGCTTTGGCATTTTTAAGAACCTTTAAACTTTGATTTTTTTTCTTCTAATGTACCCCTTGCTATTACCTGGTTTATTCAGTCGCAGTTAGAATGCAATAAATGGAGTAACAACACAAACAATACTGAAATAGCACAACGTAGCCTAGCAAAAAATCCATAGGAAAACAGAGCAACCTGAAAGCAAAGTCCGAAGGCCCTCCCCTTGTATGGCCCTGCCTGCCCAGCACTCTGGCTTCCCAGCAATCAGCCACACAGAACTTTGTGTTTCTGCCCACAGTGAAAATTTCCATGTCTAAAATGTTATTATGGGCTTCACAGAATAATCTGTGTAAGGTCATATTTGCATAAGTCAAGTGTTCCACAGTCTGTACAGTGTCTTTACCTAATGCAGGATTAAATCGCCATGGTGGGCTCTAATTAACCCTCCAGATTGCCCTAAATGCCAGCCAGCATTCACTTAAAGAAGAGTGGCTGGAATATGGAAGCAGTAAGGCAGGAACCTGCAGTTGAGTTCTCCAGTACTCAAAGCCACCAAACCTCAGAAACCGAGGGAGAAAGATTATTTTATTCACCCGTGTCCTTTTACGTAGTAAGTTAGCACAAGCAGGGAAAAAGTCAGTGGGTGTATTGGTGACCCATAAGGGGACTTCAAAGGACCATGCATGGAGATATCACCAGATTGTCATCAATGCAGATGCTCTTTAGCCCAAGGACTTCCAAACTGGATTTCCAGAAGTCCTGATTTCCTGCCTCAAGAATGCTTTAGGAGTGAGAGGGAAAGACCCAGTTAGCACGGCCACAGGTCTTCAACCTTTCCTTCCACCAGTGTGGCTCCTTGTTTTTTCTGTCAGGCATGCTGGAATTTCATGCCTGGTTTGTTTGGAAGGAGTATCTGATGCTAAAGAGGAAGTCAGAATGCCACTAATTCAGGACTTCTACCACTTACTTATGTGAGGATGGTAAGAACGCCAGGCTATCTTGCCCAATGTATCTTGTCCAGTGAGTCAAGGCTGGAAAGTGGCAAGCCTAGACGGGAACCCAAGAATTTGAATTTTGGGTTCAGTGCCCAACCAGCACACCTGGAGCCTTTGTCCACCATTTCCTTTGCCTCTTTCTACTCCCGCTCTGGAAGTCTATTGTTGTTTTTCTCCGATTAGGTAAATGCGTAAGTGGGATAAGGTGCACAGGTGATTCGTCCATCAAATCTTTAAAAGCGGGCAGACCCAGGAACGCTGTAAGGCACATGGTCTTTGGAGTTGTATGACTGGTGTCATATAACTCCATACGTCCCAATGCTGTGGGAAGCCATGGGTGGTTCAATAGAACTAAAATTTGTGCCAATGATCAAAATGCAAAAGTGAGAGGTTGAGAAGGCTAGGTTGTATGGAGAAGGCAGAACTAGGAACTGTGTAAGGCACACGGTCTTTGGAGCAGGGGTGCCTTTGATGAGCTACCTCTGCTTCCAAATCCCATACAGATGAGGCCTGGGCATGTGCATGTGAATCTGTCTAGCCTAATTCCTTCAGTGATTGTAGTGTATAGTGCACTAAGACTTGCCAAGCATATGTACATATTTTGTCTCAATGTAAAACATAGCCCCTCTGTAAAAGGCTGAGGAAACATCTATCCTACTGGGAACGCAGAATTTCATTGTTAGAGAGGGCTTTACAGATCCCCCAGCCCAATTTGTAGATGAACTTGTAGTTGATCTACAAGGGAGAAAATTGACACCCAGAAGTGTTCAGCGATATCTTAAGGTCATTAATATCCAAGCCAAGACTGAAGACCAGATCTGCTTATTCCTGCACCAGCTCCTGTCCCACTACCCAGCCCAGTTCTGTGCAGTTGTAATGGGTCTTGATATTCTTTCAGATGGTGGCCCCACTCAGAGCTGCACACATGACCTCACATATGAATACTTGGCAACTAAAAGCAAAGTTATTTTGGTTAGTTGCTTATTTCCAAGTATCTCTAAGGACATTTGCTATACTTTCTCATGCATCCGCCTGCTTTCCTTCATGGTACTTATCACAATTTCATGTTATTTACTTTTCTTAAATGCATTTATTTATATAATGCATTTACTTATTTGTTCGTTTCGTTCCCTTCTCCATGAAAATATAAGCTCCATGAGGGCAGTGGCTAGTTTTCTGTCTTGTCTAACACTGCTGTTTCCAGACCCTAACACATTGTCTAGAACATAAGCCAAAGTTGAATGAATGAGCAAGTGAGTAATTGAATGAATAATGAGTGAATCTCACTACCCTGAAAATACTTCTATTACTATACTTGTTACATAGTATTTAAACCCTGCGTTCACATTCTGTCTCCCTTAATAAACTGAGTTTCTTGAAACTATATGTTCTTTGTAGTGTTGGAAATACCTAGTTGTGCCTTATTTATACAAAGAAGGAAATTAATAAATATTTGCCCAGTAAGTAAATTTACTTATTCATTCATTAACAAAATCCTGGACATATAATAGGCACTCAAAAATATGTACTTATTGATTAACTGATTGGCTTGTTGGTTGATTGATGAGTGCTTGATAAAGCTCCACGAAAATCAAACATTTTCAGGGTGATATTTTTAGGGAACTATGAACCATCGCAAAAACCTATTTTTTTTTTTTTTTTTTTTTGAGACAGAGTATCGCTCATTGCCCAGGCTGGAGTCCAATGGCATGATCTCGGCTCACCGCAACCTCCGCCTCCCAGGTTCAAGTGATTCTCCTGCCTCAGCCTCCCGATGAGCTGGGATTACAGGCATGTGCCACCACGCCTGGCTAATTTTGTGTTTTTAGTAGAGTCGGGGTTTCTCCATGTTGGTCAGGCTGGTCTTGAACTCCCAACCTCAGGTGATCCACCCACCTTGGCCTCCCAAAAGGTGCTGAGATTATAGGCATGAGCCACCGCACCCAGCCACAACCTAATGTTTTTATAAGAATTTTTGAAATGTCTATCTGAGGACACAAAGAAGGGAATAAAAGATACCAGTGCCTACTTGAGGGTAGAAGGTGGGAGGAGGGTGAGAATTGAGAAAGCTATTATACTGATTAACTGAGTGACAAAATTATCTGTACACCAAACTCCAGCCACATGCAATTTACCCATGTAAAAAACCTGTACGTGTATCCCTTTAACCTACAATAAAAGTTGGAAAGAAAAAGGTTTATATCTATAAAAATATGAGTCCTCTGAATTTCATTTTTTTAACCTCTTTTCTTCTCCACTAGTTAGATCAAAAATATAATGACTTTGTAGAATATGTTTTCACTTTTGTTCAGGACACTGTGCAAAGGGAAGCCATTTAGGAGGAGGTTAAGGCAGGTTTCCTCTCTACACGTCACTTCAAGTTCACTGATTCATAACTTCAAAAAGCAAAAAGGGGCCAAAGTTCAGGGTAACTACTTACACCTGTGAGCATCACAGCATGTAATAAAATAGTCACAGAGCTACTGTTTACTGGATTTGAGAAGGTCATTCTGAGTATGGTTCAAGGCTAAAGGCCTAAGTGTATCATGGGCAATGCCTTGGATTTCTCTGTACCTTTTAAGAACATCTTTGCAAAGCAGGTGACAGCTGTGGAAAATAGAACACACACACACACACACACATCCATCTTTTCCACTAACATTTTGCCTTACTTTTAAAATTCTACAGGATCTATTCTACAAACTGGAAACATAACAGAGGCACTTTCTCAACAGATACTGAGAAATAAAAAAAGCAACAGGAGTTAGTCTTTGATCTCCCAGCCATATCACAAGTAGAATGAAAAGACCATGTTCTATTTGGGAATTGGTGTGTACGTGGAGATATACTTGCACATACACACAATCTGCTGTTAACCTGGTGCTCAGAGGAAAGAAGTCTATGTATAATTGAAATCTATCACTGATTTCAAACATTTCATTCAATTTAATCCTTTTACTCTCTTCCTTCACCATACTCCTTGCTAAAATGGTATTTAAGCTGTTTTCTGCATTTGCTCTGCCTTTCTATTGGTAAAGGAGTTAAGTCATGAGGTGGACACCATGGCATGAAATAACAAAGGTAAAATAAGGCCCGAATTATATCTAAACTGTTCCTCAAACCTGGAATTGCCAAAAGTTGTCCATATTGAGCATAGGTAACCTGCTGTACACACATGAAGTGTATGCTCCTACATGAAGTGTACAATATCCAGCAAGTTGGAGATTCTGTATATTTGGGGTCCCAGCAGGAGCCTAGGCTGGTAGTCACAAATACGTAGGCATATCCAGTGAATTCACAGAGTGAGCCCATCAGAAGCACATCTGGAAGAGGTGCGAAGGAACTGCCTCTTATAGATCCCACCAAAAGAAAAAGAATACAGGCAGAATGAGCGTGAGCTGGGAGGAAAGCCTCGGTGTCTCAATGTCGGAAGGTTCTGAGCACAAAGGGTTCCATTATTCAGCTTTGTCTCCCAATTTACCCCACAGTAAACACCTGACTAAGGCCTGTAGAAAGAGACGGAGAGTATGTGTGAGGGAGAGGGGAGGGGAACCAGAAAAGCTGTTTCACTAAAAACACACAGTTTAGGGTAATACCCCTTTTCCCCCGTCAATATTAAATAATAATAATAAAGATGGGGGAAGAGGGAGACAGAGGAAAGGGAGCAGTCCCTCCCTCTGCTCCACAATAAAACGTCATGCACATCCCATCGCCCTGGGCTCCAGTGCGTCACATGCTACCAGAGATGGGAGCGATCTGCAAACACAGCCAAACCCAGAGGCTGCCTTGTTAAAGCTGGGGGATTGTGTTCACATCTGGCGGTGACAAGCACACGTCTAAGCACACCTGGGGAATTTCTAAGTATTTAAAGTTCTCTGTGAGCATCATGGGACAGGTGAAATTTGGATTGCTCCCGTTAAAGTGCCCCATTCGTGTACCCACAATCCAAGGAGGCCTGAGGAATCTCGAGAGATTATATACATGCCTTTATAATACATACACATTTTAAGTGACCATCAAATACTTGTGAATTGGGATTTACAACCCACACGATGAAGTTCAGATTGCATTTTAACATTTATTATTGTCTACTTACATATAGCACACTGTGCTAAGTACTGTATGGGATGATAAAGATGTTTTAAACGTAGTTCTTTTATACACCAAACATGATATATCACTGAATATGTATTTGCATACATTCATATATAACAACTCCTCCCCAGCTTCAACTTAGATCACATGAATTAGATTTCTGGCAACTCTAGACATTCAAGTCATTGCTATCAACCATGTAAATCAGTTAAAAAGGCCTGAAAGCTGCAAAGAAAATTGTTGTCAAGAAGTTAATGCACTTTGCTCTGAAGAAAAACAAATAGAGTCACCCTTGAGCCAGAGGCCGTGAGCTTAGTATGATGTACAAATTTCAGGTTACTGACTTGAAGTTTAGTTACCTGTATTCTTCTGGTAACCAACAGCATAAGAAGTGACAACTGACAGCAAAGGACAAGATGAAAGAAACAAAACACTACAACAATCCTGTGTCCTTGATTGAGGTGAATGGGCTGAGACACCTCCATGACGCCAAGGGCGCACAAACATTCAAACATGTCAGTTTAATGTCTGATGTCCAGTTAATGTCTGAGTCATCAAAAGGAGGTAAGCTATGTTCTGTCTCTTACAGTAGCCAAGAGACACGTAGGTACAACACATTTAAGATTCCCATAATATTTTTTAATATGGCAAATTAACCATTTGAAGGCTAAAACACTGGAATATTCCTCACAGAACTACAGTTTGGAAACCTAGAATATCCAGCCAGAGTTCAACAGCAAGTTAGAGATAAAACCAAAACAGAGCTCAGCATGGTGGCATGTGCCTGTAATTCCAGCTACTCAGGAGGCTGAGGTGGGAGGATTGCTTGAGCCCAGGAGGTAGAAGCTAGCCTGGGCAATGTGGTGACACCCCATCTTAATAAAAATATTTTTTAAAAAACATGACACTTCAGGTTCTGATACCTGCCTGTAATATGAAAAGGAATGAGAGTTTGAGAACGCGATGGAACTTAAACAATATTATCATCTCCAGCCTCACATTTTGCAGGTAAACTCATTGAGATCTAGAGAGATAAGTGACTTGCTCAAGGTCACAATTCAATGATGAGTAGAATTGTGATAAGAATACAAGTTTCTGACCAGCACTCCTCAAAACCATCAAGGTAATCAAGGACAAGGAAAGTCTAAGAAGCCGTCAGATATTGCAGAAGGCTAAGGAGTCATGATAACTAAATGTAAGTGGTTTCTGGATGGGGTCCAGGAATGGAGAAAGGACATTTGGGAGAAACTGATGGAATCAGAATATAGTATTGAGCTTCATTAGGAATAATGTACCTAAACTTGTTCCTTACTTGTGGCAAATGTATTGTGGTGATATAGGATGCTTACAATGGGGGACATTGGATGAGAGATGTAAGGGAATTCTCCGTACCATTGTTACGACTTTTCTGTATGTCCAAAGCTATTTTAAAATAAAAACTTTATTTAAAACAAAAAGTTCTACTTCTAAATTTCAAAAAAATAAATACCATTTTCAAGAATTCTTTCCATCAAAGCATGTTGTCTCTCTTCTAAGTCAGTTGAATGGGACTTCCATTCCCCAAACTAAAAACTGTCATTCAATCTCTGTTCATAATAGTCATGCTATTAATATTTGAGTAGCTCCTCCTCGTGCCTGCCTTCATCAAGTAAAAGTAAATAAATTAGTCAGATTAACCCTCAATAAGAAAATGTACAGCTTTCAATACGTGCAGCAGATATTTTAAGCAATGGTTGCCACATGTTTCCATTTGAGAGATACAACGAAGGGAAAGTATATTCTACCCTTAGAGGGTGGGAACAAGAGTATCAAAGGGAAATGGAGACAAACTTGTGCACATCTACTTTTTCAACTTTTCAAACGTGTATTAAGAACCTACTATGTGTCCGAACTCTGCCCTCAGTTCAAGTATGCTAAATTCTTAAATGCAAATGGCTCAGACTCTCAAAAGGGTGACCTCGAGTCTTCTAACAGTGCCCGTGAAATTTAATAATTGGGAGGCTAACACCAAATCTCATTTATTGCTGCTTTAAATGAAATAGACCACAGTTAATAAAAAGCCCGCAAATTAAAGTAACCCAGCAGTCTTAACTAGCAATTAAAACGACTCCTTTTTTTTCAATAAAAGGTGAAACCATATGCTAGAGCAGATTTTTTTCATGTACGAGATAAATGAGCAGCAGTTCGGCTCAGCGGGGAATAATTCCAGTTCATATTGAAGGATCAGTTTCAGTATCAAAATTTCATTCTCTCAATGTCAGGATCCTTGATACCAATTACCTGAAGATACTTGGGCTCAAGAGCCACCCCTGTGAAAACACAAGCACAAGGTACATGCCCTCCTCATCCCTCCCCACACATCCCAATAGAGAGGTGGGAACTGAGATTCCAGTATTGTCAAGGTTGTATTCAAAGCTTAAATTCCAACAAAATCTAACTGAGTCTCACCCTCCTCACCAGGATTGGTGGGAGTATCCAACCCTATAACAAACATATGCAGGGACCAGGAAGCCAGCTGGAGAGAAATGTGCATGGCCTCATCTGATCCATATCGGTGTCATAAGAACACGTTGGAAGAAATAAGACTGGTCCTGGGAAGTGCCACTCATCTTTTAGGAGGGAAAAGGATAGAAGCTCATGAAGCTGGACATAATGTATACATGATATTAACCCGATAGCATTCAATACCTTGCAAGCTCAGCTGTTTGGAACCCTTCTTCCTAAGCTCTTTGACTTCCCTCAATGTCTTCACCTGAGTAGGTGGAAAAGGGAGTGAGTGGAGATACTGGTAGTGGCATACCTGATTGGAAGACAAAAATTCATTACTGATATCAGAAGACAGAAAAACAATGTAGAAAGAAAGACAAATCTACTAGGTAGGTAGGTAGGTACGAAGGAAGGAAGGAAGGTAGGGAGGTAGGTAGGTAGATGGATGGATTGACTGACTGATATGATTTGGATCTGCGTCCCCACCCAAATCTCATGTCGAATTGTAATCTCCAGTGTTGGAGGTGGGGCCTGGTGGGAGGTGATTGGATCATGGGGGTGGATTTCCCCTGAGTGCTGTTCTTGTGACAGTGAGTTGTCATGAGATCTAGCTGTTGAAAAGTGTGTAGAATCTCCCTGCCCCACTTCCTCCTGCCCCTGCCATTAAGAACTGCCTGCTTCCCCTTTCCCTGCCACCATGAGTGTAAGTTTCCTGAGGCCTCCCAAGAAGCAGACACTGCCATGCTTCCTGCACAGCCTGTAGAACCACGAGCCAATTAAACTTCTTTTCCTTATAAATTACCCAATCTCAGGTATCTTCTTAGCAGTGTGAGAATGGATAGATAGATGATAGATAGATAGATAGATAGATAGATAGATAGATAGATAGATTTATGCACTATATTTATATCGATGCAGCAATAGGTATGGGATGGGCAGATGGATGGACCAGTGAATGATCAGAAGGAAAAAAAGTAGCAAAGACACACTTTGTAGATAACTACTTTGCTCTGGTCACTGAAGTTTGAGCTTCCTAGGCATTATCTCATGTAATCCATCTGTGATGGGCATGTCTATTTTGCCAATTTTATAAATAAATGGTTGACATATTATCAGAGTTAGAGTTAAAACCCTTGGGTTTTTCCACTACCCTACACTGCTTCTCACTTAAGGTCACAGTAAAAATCTGAAGACACTGCATTTTAGAATGCAAGCCATATGGACAGTCAGTGTGTAATTATAAACTATGCCCTCAAATCTACTCGGTCTTTTAACACATGCATCCTACTGAACTCCAGGATAAAAAGGCAAGGGAGAGCAAGCGATGCCTCTCCAACCCTTCTCCACTCAATGGTGAGCAGGCAAGAAGCACATTTCGATTCAATATTGTCTCTCGCCACCTCTATTCATCACATCCCCCATAGTTCCCACATTCCCCTCTCCCAGCCAGTTTTTTACTCCAGTGATTCTCCCACTTTAATGAACATATAAATTGCCTAGGATTTTGTTAAAAGCAGATTCTGACTCAGAAGTGATGGAATCTGAGAGATTCAGCAGTTCTAACAAGCTCCCAGGTGATGTCAATGATGCTGGTCCCAGGACCACACTCTAGGTAACTAACCTCTATTCTAGACACCATTGTTGGAGAAAAGCAAATCTTGTTAGACATAAAAAAATAGTATCGTACTCTGGACACTAAGAATACTTAGTGCACAGTCAAAGAAGAAATATGATCTGGATATGGGAGATTTGCACTATATATATATGTGAATAAAGAGCATCTGTAAGTCATAGAACAACCCTCTGACACCCCACCACAATTCCTTTCTGAATTACCTAGATACAGTTTTATGCTAGTAAAAGCAAGGCCAGCACAGTAAAGAATAGATGGCATCCTGATGCTGTTTAAATATATATTTACTTCTTATTCATGATCTTTCACCCATTTAATTTTCTCTGAGAGATTATTCAGGTCACTTTTTAAATGAGTTTCAATGTTTCCAGGGCTGCAGCTCATTATAAAAATGTTCACAGCAGATAGAATCTTGCTTCAGTGCCGCACTATTTTAGGGCTGGCAGACATAGAAATCGGTATGCAGATATTGTACCATAAACATTAATTTAGTATTATGTGGAAGGCTGATTGATTAATAAATACATAAGCCAGGAAGCCTAATTTAACTCTTAATTTTTTTTATTTCACAGAGGGAAAAATTAATCTGGAAGTGTTGATTGATTGAGAGTTTTAGTACGGTCTAGACAGCAATGGGAAATGACTATGAACCTGGGACTTTGCAAACTGCATCATTTGCAAAATAAACCTGATCAACCAGTTTCATCCCACAGTGATTGATGGTCAGAAAGGAAAGGCTGTAGAGATCATGGAGGAGAAGAATACATAATCATCTGAGGAAGCAGTGCACCCTGCAGAGTGGTTAAACAAGAGAGAATGAGTAAATATTTTTAGCTCAGAGATGGACACAAGTGAAAAAAAAATGCACTTGAAATTTTAAAAATTAATGTTTATTAGAGCACTCCAGTAAACAAACAAATTTGAATTAGCACATTGACTCCTAAGAAGGTGCAGAATATAAATATATCTTAGCTTTTGTAGTCCCACAGCAAAGATCGTGGGATGTGAAGAACCAGCTTATACTCTTGCTATGATTAAAAGGTCACATTTAGAACCAAATGTTCTGTATGCAGATTTGAATAGTGTTGAATGTTTTTCTAAAAGCAAAGGACACATACTCATTGTTCTCTCTTTGAAGAGTAGCAATTAAGCTGAGCAGGGCAATTACTTATAAATTAGACCTGTTTTTCCTGTCCAGCTCATATTTACACAATGAGCATTAAGGTCAAGTTTCAAGACCTAATCCTCTGAAAACTGACATCAGAATCATCAATACTGTTAGTATTTAGTGTGTCCATGGAGGTAAAGTGTGGAAGGAAGGTAACACTGGAGGGCCTGCTATAATAAGAACTGTTAAATATTCCACCAGAGATTCTGACTAAAGGTTTGTTACTAACCCTTTGTTTTATTAATCCCATTTTATAGATGAAAAAAAAAAAAACCTCAAGATTAAGAATGTTAGGAAGATTGGCCAGTGCTACAAAAACAACAGCTATTAAGTGGCGGCACCTCACTGATTTTGGACTGCAAAGCAGGATCTTTCTACAGAGTGCATGGGAATGACCTGCAGAGCTTGTTAAAACAGACTGCTGAGCCCTGCACTCCAAGTTTCTCATCAGGTAGAATATTAGTTTCCTATTGCTGCTGCAACTAATTACCACAAAGTGGGTTAAAAACACATAAATGTGTTATCTCCCAGATCTGTAGGTCAGAAGTTCAGGTACAGCACAATTCAACTGGATGTTCTGCACGGAGTCTCACAAGGCAGAAATTAAGGTGTCAGCAGGTCTGGGTTACATATTTTTCTCTTTTTTTTTTTTTTTTTTTGAGACAGGGTCTCACTGTGTTGCCCCAGCTAAAGTGCAGTGGCACAATCACAGCTCACTGCAGCCTTAACCTCCCAGGCTCCAGCAATCCTCCCACTTTAGCCTCCCAAGTAGCTGAGACTACAGGTGCATGTCACCACATCCCACTAATTTTTGTATTTTTTTTTTTTTGGTAGAAGCAGAGTTTTGCTATGTTGCCCACGCTGGTCTTAAATTCCTGGATTCAATAATCCTCACACCTCAGTCTCCCAAAGTGCTGGGATTACAAGTTTGAACCACCATACCTGGCCTTGTGTTCTATTCTTTATTATTACTTTTTAATAGATACAGGATCTCACTCTGTTGCCCAGGCTGGAGTGCAGCAGCACAATCGTAGCTCACCTTAACCTTGAACTTCTGGGCATTAGCAATCCTCCCACCTTCCGAGTAGCTAGGACTACAGGTGCACATCACGAAGCCTGGCTAGTTTTTGTATTTTTTTTAGAGTGGGGTTTTGCATGTGCCCAGGCTGGTCTCAAACTCCTGGCTTCAAGCAATCCTCCCACCTCAGCCTCACAAAGTGCCGGGATTACAGGTGTGAGCCACCACATCTGGCAGGCCTGTGTTCCATTCTGAAGGTTGTGGGGGGGAACCTGCTTTCAAGGTCATTCAGGTCACTGCCTGAATTCGATTCCTTGCAGTTATAGGACTGAGGTTCCTGTTCCTTGCTGGCTGCTGGTGAATGGCTGGAGGCTAGAGTCCGTCTCCATTCCTTCTCATGCTCTCCCTGTGGCCTATCCAGCAAGCATGGTTCCACTCACACTTTGAATTTTCTTGACACCTCTGCTGCACCTCTCTGACACCAGCCAGGGAAAGTTCTCTACTTTTAAGGATTTGCTGTGATTAGATTGGGCCCACTGAACAATCAGGAATAAACTTTCTACCTTAAAAGTTTAGAAACTTTAATTTTCTGCCAAGTTCCTGTTGCATGTAATACAGTTGCAGAATCCAGGGATTGGGGGATGGACATCTTTGAGGGACCATTCCACCTGCTATAGTGATCCCGGGCTGGGACCCGGAAATTTGCCTTTCTAAAAAGTTTTTTTTTTTTTTTAATGTTAGAAACTTATCTATGATGCTGATGTGATGCTGCTGATCCATCCTTTGAGGCTGCCTACAGTAGCTGCTCCTACTTCAAGTGCGGTTCATGGCATCAACCTCACCCGGGAGCTTGTTAGAAATGCAGGACCTTGGGCCTCCTCCCAGACTTACTGGGGTAACAAGCTGCAGTTTAACAAGATCCCCACGTAACTTGGTGCACATTAAAGTCTGAGAAATATTGCTCTATACAGTTAAAAACAGGGAAAAGTAACGGAGTCAATTATGTTTCATTTATTCTAAAAACCTTTTAGATAGACACAGCTCTTTTTTTGTTCAGTTATTGCCCTTTTGTGTCAGAGGGTGGAGGGAGGTATCTTACCTGTGAAGTTGGTAAAGAACTTCTGAACTATCTCTTCAGCGGGCTTTAATTGACCCACCCCCACACCGAATTTTAATACAAAAGGGGGCAATCTCCCATGAACTCAGCTTTCAAAATGTTTGGCATCCTTGAACAATTGCAAGCTGGATGTTGTTATTCACTGGGCTTTCTTGACCAGGACATCCTGCCTTTGGTCACATCCTAGTTTGATAGGAATAGATTAAAACTGACTCTCAGATGGGTTCTGGAAGGAGCCACAGCCCTGGCCATCTTCCCTGAGCAGAAACAGAGTGAGTCCATCAGCGGCAAGATGCTCTGCCTTGACTTCACCACTAATCATATTTCCCCAGACCTGAGAAGAGACTCAGCAGAATCTAAGGGCCCCAGAGGATAATCAAATATCATTAACCCTTTTATTGGGGATGTTATTGGTTTTCTGTGAGTTACCATTAGAGGAAAGTGACTGCCGTTAGAAGATATTGAAGAAGACTGAAAACTGTGTATTTATCTTGTGACTAAACACACAGTAAATTTCTACCTTTGCCTCACAAATTCCTAAATGGAATTACTGAAACATAACCATTACATATACAAAGAAGAGTGGGCTATGTTTCAAGATATAGTCATTAACTGTAAATTAACTATCTCAAATTCTCTCACTTGTATTAATTTAAACTGAGAGAAGAATAAAAAAATGAAAATGAAAAGAAGTTTGGAGTGATCATAAGAACATAATGAGTATAGTAAACTGCCATCAAGTAAATGCTATTGGGAAAATACAAACCCGCCAACAAACCTCTCTCTGTCTCTCTCTGTCTCTCTCTCTCTCTCTCTCACACACACACACACACACACACACACACACACACACTCATATTCACTCTACTCTTTCTTTTGTAGTGTACAGAACTCCCTCCAGGTGATAAGGTCCATAGTGTCTGCTGAAACTAGCCGATAATTTCTGAAGAAGCACAAAGATTCATGTAAACCATCTTATTCCCAGCACATTCTTGCCATCCTTGCACTTGTTCCTTGATCAGACAAGGAGACAGTGAGACCATTTTCAATCCTTAATCTGATCCTATAAAACATTACTAAATATTCAATAATAAAAGTGTTGTGTCAGCAACCCAAAAATGTTTAATGAGGTACCTGAAAATACAGATAGATTATACCAGCAAAGTCAGTAAGACAACAGCCATTCAGGCAAGACATGGGACAAAAGCCAGAGGTCATAACTGCCCCCAAAAGTTAAAGGGAAAAACACTTCCCTGATCAATGCCATTCTGCTACCTCCCTTTCTGGAGACTATTTACTTCAAGAAATATTTACAAAAAAAACAAAAAATCACCATTTCCTGAAATCTGAAGATTGTTTGTCCTCTAAAACCACCTAGCAAAGTAGCTTAGCTTTCCACCCATCATTGACGCCCCAGTGTTCTTTTCCATCTGTGTGTACCTAGGGTGGAGAAATGGGAAAGATCCCAGATCGAAGGTGGGATCTCTCTGGGGTCACTGGGGGAATGCAAGATGACCTTTCACTAAATCTATGACCCGTTGGAAAGTAGACAGGGGTGGCATGGAGATAATAAACCTAAAATCATTTTTCCCTGTAACTGGGCTCTGGGCAATATTTGAATTTCTTTTGATAACAATTAGACTGTGGTGTAGCTCTTCTTTAGAGCCTAGGAAATATTATTGGCGTTCGTTTTGGATATTACTATTCAAAATGCTGCTACTGATTAGTAAGTCTCTTCGAGGTTATAAAAGTCAAAGAAAATGCTGGAAAATTATCCCAGAATGAAGGAGAACATAAAGACATGAAGACAACTGAAAGCAAGATATAATTTGGAATTGGATTGTTTTTTTCTCTAGCAGGTATTATTGGGCCAACAGGAGAGTTTGAGTGGGACCTGAATATTAGATGTTAGTAATGCATCAGTGTTAATTTCTTCACTTTGATGGTTGTATTTGGAAATGATGGGCATTAAATGATTCAGAAAGAAGAAAGAGGAGGAGGAGGGAAAGGAGGAAAGGAAGAAGAAAGAGAAGAAGAGGTTCTTTTTACTGTCCTTGCAACTTTGCTGAGTTGGGGATTGTTTTAAAAATAAAATTATATAAAAGAAACTCAATAAAATAAATCATTCAAATCTTAATACTTCTTTGTGATTTCATGCACTCTCAAATCTGCAAAGTCTGCAACTACTCCATTAATGCAATAGCTTTCTGCATCAATGACTTATTGCTTCATGACAAGTCACCCCAAAACATGGTGGCTTAAAATAACAATGATCTTTTTAGCTCAGAATTCTATGGGTCAGAAACATTGAATGGGATCAGCTATGCAATTCTTCTGGTAGGCTGGGCTGGGCTTACTCATGCGTTTGCAGTGAGTTGCCAGTCTCATGGGGAGCCCCTGCTTCTGGGGATTGTCTGGCTGTCAGCTGAGACCACAAAGGCAACTAGGCCATGTATTTGTTGTCATCTACCCAGCTAGGCTGAGTGTGTTCCCCTGGCTGCTCAAGGTTCTAAAAGCACTTAGATAGTAAACCCAATGTACATCTTCGACATTTTCAAGTCTCCACTCGCCTCACAGATGCTGCTGTCCCATTGGCAAAGCAAGCCACACAGACAAGCCCAGGGTCAATGTAGGAAGGCCCCATCAAACTGCACCAATATTGGGTGTCATTACAGCAATCAAGCCACCACACTCCCATATCTCCATATCTAACTCTGCTTTCTCATCCTACTTAAACTGCCTGCTAGACATCTCTTCAAGTTGTCCTCCCTGAATTTCAAATTTTACTTCTATGAAATTCATCATATCCGAGATGGCCAAATAGGAACAGCTCCAGTCTACATCTCCCAGCACGAGTGACACATAAGATAAGTGGTTTCTGCATTTCCAACTGAGGTACTGGGTTCATCTCACTGAGGCTTGTCGGACAGTGGGTGCAGCCCACTGAGCATGAGCTGAAGCAGGGCGAGGAATCGCCTTACCTGGGAAGGGCAAGGGGTTGGGGAATTCCCTTTCCTAGCCAAGGAAAGCTGTGACAGAGGGCACCTGGAAAATTGGGTCACTCCCACCCTAATACTGTGCTTTTCCAACAGTCTTAGCAAATGACACACCAGGAGATTATATCCTCTGCCTGGCTCAGAGGGTCCCATGCCCATGGAGCCTCCCTCATTGCTAGCACAGCAGTCTGAGATCGAACTGCAAGGCAGCAGCGAGACTCGGGGAGGGGCACCCGCCATTGCTGAGGCTTGGGTTGGTAAGCAAAGCAACCAGGAAGCTTGAACTGGGTGGAGCCCACCGCAGCACAAGGAGGCCTGCCTGCCTCTGTAGACTCCACCTTTGGGGGCAGGGCATAGCTGAACAAAAGGCAGCAGAAACTTCTGCAGACTTAAACGTCCCTGTCTGACAACTTTGAAGAGAGTAGTGGTTCTCCCAGTTTGCAATTTGAGATATGAGAATGGACAGACTACCTCCTCAAGTGGGTCCCTGACCCCAGAGGAGTCTAACTGGGAGGCACCTCCCAGTAGGGGCCAACTGACACCTCATAGGACTGGGTGCCCCTCTGAGAAAAAGCTTCCAGAGGAACAATCAGACAGCAACATTTGCCCTTCTGCAATATTTGCTGTTCTGCAGCCTCCGCTGGTAATACCCAGGCAAACAGGGTCTGGAGTAGACCTCCAGCAAACTCCAACAGACCTGCAGCTGAGGGTCCTGACTGTTAGAAGGAAAACTAACAAACAGAAAGGACATCCACACTAAAACCCCATCTGTATGTCACCATCACCAAAACCAAAGGTAGATAAAACCACAAAGATAGGGAGAAACAAGAGCAGAAAAACTGAAAATTCTAAAAATCAGAGCACCTCTTCTCCTCCAAAGGAATGCAGCTCCTCATCAGCAACAGAACAAAGCTGGATGAAGAATGATTTGACAAGGTGAGAGAAGAAGGTTTCAGATGATCAGTAATAATAAACTTCTCCGAGCTAAAGAAGGATGTTTGAAGCCATCACAAAGAAGCTAAAAACCTTGAAAAAAGATTAGCCAAATGGCTAACTAGAATAAACAGTGTAGAAAAGACCTTAAATGACCTGATGGAGCTGAAAACCATGGCACGAAAACTACATGATGCATACACAAGCTTCAGTAGCAGATTCGATCAACTGGAAGAAAGGGTATCAGTGATTGAAGATCAAATGAATGCAATGAAGTGAGAAGAGAAATTTAGAGATAAAAGACTAAAAAGAAAGGAACAAAGCCTCCAAGAAATATGGGACTATGTGAAAAAACCAAATCTACGTCTCACTGGTGTACCTGAAAGTGACGGGGAGAATAGAACCAAGTTGGAAAGCACTCTTCAGGTATTATCCAGGAGAACTTCCCCAACCTAGCAAGGCAGGCCAACATTCAAATTCAGGAAATACAGAGAACACCACAAAGATACTCCTCGAGAAGAGCAACTGCAAGACACATAATTCCCAGATTCACCAAAGTTAAAATGAAAGAAAAAATGTTAAGGGTAGCCAGAGAGAAAGGTCGGGTTACCCACAAAGGGAAGCCCATCAGACTAACAGCGGATCTCTCAGCAGAAACTCTACAAGACAGAAGAGAGTGGGGACCAAAACTCAACATTCTTAAAGAAAAGAATTTTCAACCCAGAATTTCATATCCAGCCAAACTAAGCTTCATAAGTGAAGGAGAAATAAAATCCTTTACAGACAATCAAATGTTGAGAGATTTTGTCACCACCAGAAGGAAGCACTAAACATGGAAATTATCAGCCACTGCAAAAATATGCCGAATTGTAAAGACCGTCAATGCTAGGAAGAAACTGCATCAACTAATGAGCAAAACAACCAGCTAACATCATAATGACATGATCAAATTCACACATAACAATATTAACTTTAAATGTAAATGGGCTAAATACTCCAATTAAAAGACACAGACTGGCAAATTGGATAAAGAGTCAAGACCCATCAGTGTGCTGTATTCAGGAGACCCATCTCATGTGCAGAGACACACATAGGCTCAAAATAAAGGGATGGAGGAAGATCTACCAAGCAAATGGAAAACAAAAAAAAGCAGGGGTTGCAATCCTAGTCTCTGATAAAACAGAGTTTAAACAAAGAACAGAAGAGACAAAGAAGGCCATTACATAATGGTAAAGGGATCAATTCAACAAGAAGAGCTAACTATCCTAAATATATATGCACCCAATACAGGAGCACCCAGATTCATAAAGCAGATCCTTAGAGACCTAAAAAGAGACTTAGATTCCCAAACAATAATAATGGGAGACTTTAACACACCACTGTCAACATTAGACAGATCAACGAGACAGAAAGTTAACAAGGATATCCAGGAATTGAACTCATCTCTGCACCAAGCAGACCTAATAGACATCTACAGAACTTTCCACCCTAAATCAACAGAATATACATTCTTCTCAGCACTGCATCACACTTATTCCAAAATTGACCACATAGTTGGAAGTAAAGCACTCCTCTGCAAACGTAAAAGAACAGAAATTATAACAAACTGTCTCTCAGACCACAGTGTAATCAAACTAGAACTCAGGATTAAGAAACTCACTCAAAACTGCTCAACTACATCAAAACTGAACAACCTGCTCCTGAATGACTACTGGGTACATAACAAAATGAAGGCAGAAATAAAGATGTTCTTTGAAACCAATGAGAACAAAGACACAACATACCAGAATCTCTGTGACACATTTAAAGCAGTGTGTAGAGCAAAACTTGTAGCACTAAATGCCCACAAGAGAAAGCAGGAGAGATTTAAAATTGACAGCCTAACATCACAATTAAAAGAACTAGAGAAGCAAGAGCAAACACATTCGAAAGCTAGCAGAAGGCAAGAAACAACTAAGATCAGAGCAGAACTGAAGGAGATAGAGACACAAAAACCCTTTAAAAAGTCACTGAATCCAGGAGCTGGTTTTTTGAAAAGATCAACTAAATTGATAGACCACTAGCAAGACTAATAAAGAAGAAAAGAGAGAAGAATCAAATAGACGCAATAAAAAATGATAAAGGGGATATCACCACCGATCCCACAGAAATACAAACTACCATCAGAGAATACTATAAACACCTCTACACAAATAAACTAGAAAATCTAGAAGAAATAGATAAATTCCTGGACATATACCCCCTCCCAAGACTAAACAAGAAAGAAGTTAAATCCCTGAATAGACCAATAACAGGCTCTGAAATTGAGGCAATAATTAATAGTTTACCAATAAAAAAAAGTCCAGGAGCAGACAGATTCACAGCCGAATTCTACCAGAGGTACAAAGAGGAGCTGGTACCATTCCTTCTGAAACTATTCCAATCAATAGAAAAAGAGGGAATCCTCCCCAATTCATTTTACGAGGCCAGCATCATCCTGATACCAAAGCCTGGCAGAGACACAACAAAAAAAGAGAATTTTAGACCAATATCCCTGATGAACATTGATGCAAAAATCCTAAACAAAATACTGGCAAGCTGAATCCAGCAGCATGTCAAAAAGCTCATTCACCATGATCAAGTGGGTTTCATCCCTGAGATGCAAGGCTGGTTCAACATACACAAATCGATAAATGTAATCCATCATATAAACAGAACCAAAGACAAAAACCACACATTTATCTCAAGAGATGCAGAAAAGGCCTTCAACAAAATTCAACAGCCCTTCATGCTAAAAACTCTCAATAAATTAGGTATTAATGGGACTCATCTCAAAATAATAAGAGCTATTTATGACAAATCCACAGCCAATATCATACTGAATGGGCAAAAACTGGAAGCATTCCCTCTGAAAACTGGCACAAGACAGGGATGCTCTCTCTCACCACTCCTTTTCAACATAGAGTTGGAAGTTCTGGCCAGGGCAATCAGGCAGGAGAAAGAAATAAAGGGTATTCAATTAGGAAAAGAGAAAGTCAAATTGTCCCTGTTTGCAGATGACATGATTGTCTATTTAGAAAACCCCATCATCTCAGCTCAAAATCTGCTTAAGCTGATAAGCAACTTCAGTAAAGTCTCAGGATACAAAATCAATGTGCAAACATCACAAGCATTCTTATACACCAATAACAGACCGAGAGCCAAATCATGAGTGAACTCCCATTCACAATTGCTTCAAAGAGAATAAAATATCTAGGAATCCAACTTACAAGGGATGTGAAGGACCTCTTCAAGGAGAACTACAAATCACTGCTCAATGAAATAAAAGAGGACACAAACAAATGGAAGAATATTCCATGCTCATGGATAGGAAGAATCAATACTGTGAAAACGGCCATATTGCCCAAGGTAATTTATAGATTCAACGCCATCCCCATCAAGCTACCAATGAGTTTCTTCACAGAATTGGAAAAACTACTTTAAAGTTTATATGGAACCAAAAAAGACCCCACATTGCCAAGACAATCCTAAGCCAAAAGAACAAAGCTGGAGGCATCACGCTACTTGACTTTAACTATACTACAAGGCTACAGTAACCAAAACAGCATGGTACTGGTACCAAAAACAGAGATATAGACCAATGGAACAAACAGAGTCCTCAGAAATAATACCACACATCGACAGCCACCTGATCTTTGACAAATCTGACAAAAACAAGAAATGGGGAAAGCATTCCCTATTTAATAAATGGTGATGGGAAAACTGTCTAGCAATATGTAGAAAGAAAACTGGATCCCTTCCTTACACCTTATACAAAAATTAATTCAAGATGGATTAAAGACTTAAATGTTAGAACTAAAACCATAAAAACCCTGGAAGAAAACCTAGGCAATATCATTCAGGACATAGGCATGGGCAAGGGCTTCATATCTGAAACACCAAAAGCGATGGCAACAAAAGCCAAAATAGACAAACGGGATCTAATTAAACTAAAGAGCTTCTGCACAGCAAAAGAAACTACCATCAGAGTGAACAGGAAACCTACAGAATGGGAGAAAATTTTTGCAATCTAACCATCTGACAAAGGGCTAATATCCAGAATCTACAAAGAACTTAAAGAAATTTACAAGAAAAAATCAAACAACCCCATCAAAAAGTGGATGAAGGATACGAACAGACACTTCTCAAAAGAAGACAATTATGCAGCCAATAGACACATGAAAAAAATGCTCATCATCACTGGCCATCAAAGACATGCAAATCAAAACCAAAATGAGATACCATCTCACACCAGTTAGAATGGTGACCATCAAAAAGTCAGGAAACAACAGGCGCTGGAGAGGATGTGGAGAAATAGGAACACTTTTACACTGTTGGTGGGACTGTGAACTAGTTCAACTATTGTGGAAGACAGTGTGGTGATTCCTCAAGGATCTAGAACTAGAAATACCATTTGACCCAGCAATCCCAATCCTGGGTATATACCCAAAGGATTATAAATCCTGCTGCTATAAAGACACATGCACATGTATGTTTATTGTGGCATTATTCATAATAGCAAAGACTTGGAACCAACCCGAATGTCCATCAATAATAGACTGGATTAAGAAAATGTGGCACATATACACCATGGAATACTATGCAGTCATAAAAATGGATGGGTTCATGTGCTTTGTAGGGACATGGATGAAGCTGGAAACCATCATTCTGAGCAAACTATCGCAAGGACAGAAAACCAAACATCACATGTTCTCACTCATAGGTGGGAACTGAACAATGAGATCACTTGGACACAGGATGGGGAACTTCACACACTGGGGCCTGTCGTGGGGTTAGGGGAAGCGGGAGGGACAGCATTAGGAGATATACCTAATGTAAATGACGAGTTAATGGGTGCAGCACACCAACATGGCACATGTATACATATGTAACAAACCTGCACGTTGTGCACATGTACCCTAGAATTTAAAGTATAATAATAATAAAAAAAAAATTATCTGTCTCAAAAAAAGGAAGCGTCTGTCAAATTGCTGCAACAGTTTCTAAACACACAGTCCCAATTTCCCCACTCATCTCTTCATGGACCCATGACAAACAGCTACTGGACTGAGAGCTGCCCTTTGAGAAGCACCTAAGTTAGGAGCCCTTCACTACTGATGGTCCAGCTAGTTTCTTGCCTAACCTTATCCTCCAATCCACCCATTCCCCCACACCCCAACTCTTCCTGCAAAATGTTATTTATGCATTTGTGCATTCATTCACTTGCATATTATTTATTTGTTTATTTGTTGACTTGGGTTCCCCCAATGTATAATCCATCTCTGTTCCTTCCCACATCCTCCTTTCTCTTCCTCTTCGTATCTTTGTGACCAGAAAACTCCTGAGCAGATGCTGCATGGTCTATAGTCTTCCTATCTGCTGCTCTGTGTCGCAGCTGCCTGCCAGGCCCTGTTTCATCCCTGATACGATGGTTGGTTGTCATTGCATTCCCCGATGCTCCTGTGCGGCTGCCAGCTCTCTGGTGAGTGTGGTCTCTCCCCGCCTTAACAGTTGCAGGTCACTGAGTCCTGCTGCCTCCACCAACGCTTCTGTGGCACTGGTGCTTCTGTAAGAAAGGAAGATTTCCTCCGTGAATTACTAAAGCCATTTGATCCTTTTAGTGAAATCCTGCTTATTCCATTCCTCTCTCCGTTCTCCTTAGGTAACTGGGGAAATGCACTTGAAGATGGCTTCAGAAAACATTCAAAGACACCACCTTGTATCTCATCAACTTTGCCGAACGCCTACTCTGTCTGTTATTCAGCTGGCTGCAATAAAAGCAGAAAGAAAAGCACGTCCCCACCAGAAAAGCACCATTTAGAGCGGTTCAAGAAAGACCAGAATCATGGGATTGTACTGGTGGTTGGGGTAATTCATGGAAGAGTACTAAGTGGTGACTAGGATTTTCATCTTGAGAGACAGTTCTCCGTGAGTCCTTCTCATTTTCACGCGTCTTCTGAGCAGAGGCATGACAACCTTTTTTCTCTTTTCAAAAATGTACATGAACAGTGGAAAGATAGGAAGTGTCTTTTCTGGAGCAGTGGGAAGAATGCTATACAGAACAATAAAGATAGTGTCTCCAGGCAGGGCGCGGTGGCTCACACTTGTAATCCGAGCATTTTGGGAGGCCAAGGTGGGTGGATCGCCTGAGGTCAGAAGTTCCAGATCAGCCTGGCTAACATGGTGAAAACCCATCTCTACTAAAACAATACAAAAATTAGCCAGGTGTGGTGGAGGGTGCCAGTAATCCCAGATATTTGAGAGGCTGAGGCAGGAGAATTGCTTGAACTGAGGAGGCAGAGGTTGCAGTGAGCTGAGATTGTGCCATTGCACTCCAGCCTGGATGACAAGAGCAAAAATCTGTCAAAAAAAAAAAAAAAAGAAAGAAAATGTCTCCCTCCTGGGCAAAACTTAGGTAGGTTTGCTTGCATCTCGTTTATTACCAAATATTGGAGTCCCCTAAGCTGAGGGTTTCTCAAATACACATACAACATCCGGGACCCCGAATGAGATCACATCCTTTCCAGGGACATGGATGAAGCTGGAAACTATCATCCTCAGTAAACTAACACAGAAACAAATAACCAAACACCACATGTTCTCACTCATAAGTGGGAGTTGAACAATGAGAACACATGGACACAGGGAGGGAAATATCATACACTGGGGCCTGTCAGCAGGTGGCAGGGCAAGGGGAGGGATAGCATTTGGACAAATATCTAATGCATGTGGGGCTTAAAACCTAGATGACAGGTTGACAGATCCAGGAAACCACCATGGCATGTATACCTATGTAACAAACCTGCATGTTCTGCACATGTATCCCAGAGCTTAAAATTTAAAAAATAAAATAAAATAAAAATACATTAATTAATTAATTAATTAGTGTAATTAAACCTCCAGGACCCCCCTGTGTGGCCCCGTGAGACTTGGGAGGCGAAAGGAACTGACACCAGCATTCACTGCATGCCACTTGCTCTGCAGGAAGGAAAAAGTTCTTTGTCTCTCACCCAGGAGAGTTGTATCTTCTATCAGCATCCGTGAGTCAGTGGCAGGCTTAAGTGTTAGCTCAAAAGTGGGGTAAAATAACACAGTTCTTGACATTTAGAGGAGGTCAGGGAGCTCTTTTCCAGGTCCCACTTGAGCTGAGACATACAGGCTTTGTGTAAGTTAGCCATAAGGACATTCTAGAAGACAAAGAGAAAAGCACATAGCAGGGCATGGCGGTATCCCCTCATGACACATTTAGGAAAATTCAAGTAGAACAGGATGACCAGATCATTGCCAAAGACTTCGCAGACAGCTGTGAAACTAAACCGATGTATTCAGTTTAGACTTAGGGTTCATTTTGAGTGAAAATTTTGAACAGCATTAAGCATAGTCTACATTAGCTAATGCAGTACTTCCCAAACAGCTGTCAAAGAAACATTTTGTAGTTTTCCTTGCAATGCAGCGTTAATCCTGTGCCAAGAAAAATAGACTTTCCTTGCACAATTAAGTTAGTTTGTTAATGGCAAGCAAAGTTCGATACTTTTTTTACTGAAGCCCTTCTGGATACTTTAAAACGTCAATAAATATTTCGAATCACCCAATGGGAACTGTAGCACACAGTCTAGCTAGCCCCAGCTAATCTGATCAGATATCCTTTGTTTGGGGAACCCTGATTAACATTTCCCAGAACCATTGTTCTGCTCCTCCCGATATGAGTAATGTCTGTCTAGTCTGTTTAAAAATCACTATAGCATTATTATAAACAAACAAATAAAATTACAAATGAGTAAAATTAATCTTTAGCTGGATTTGCTTTGAAAATATATCTATATGGTTAGGATCCTGTGATCCTAGCCTTGATCACCTAAAGGAAGTAAAATTCTGCAGAGGCTTTTGCATGCATCTGTTCTCTGCTCCAATGACCTGCAAAGTAATAAATCATTTCATTAATTACACAGGAACATGTTAGCTCATACACCTAACCTCTAGTTAACTAAGTTGTTGTAAGAACAATTTTCATAATACTGAAATATATATATACACATACACGCACACACATACACACACACACACACACACACACACATATATGTGTGTATAGTACAATAGAACACAGAAGTTTGGAGGCTTACCCTGTATAATTCAGACATTATTTACTTTGCTGAAGAATGCCCTCGGAGTCTTATTGCACTCTAGGTCATTGAAAATATAGTATTGCACACATATCACTTTAATATGGAAATATATATATTATATATAACAATATATGTATTATATCTGCATTAATATATATTATATATATATATGTTGAAAATACCTAGACAAGTTTTTCTTAACTCTAAAACAAAAAGAATTAGGAAGTCAAGCAGGGCAAAGTTGATAGCCCTTTGATTGTTAGCCATTTTATAGCTGAAACAATGGCTTAATTATTGTTACAAGCACACACTAAAATAAAAAGCAAATATTGTTTCCTTAAAGTTGAAGGGAGGATTGATTGAAAAGCTCCACTGGCCAAAAATATTTGGAAGAGTTTGCCGTCATCTGCTTCAGCCTGTTGAATGGCAGAGATTCAACGCACTGGCTCTCCAATGTTTTGGAAAAAAAAGGATTCTAATCTATCGTTACTTCACCATTGAATCCCCCAGCCACCACTATATATAGAAGATATTCAGTCAATGTCTAGTAAATGAATAAATGAATGTTTCACCTTATAATTGATTTGATAACTATATTGTATGATTTTGAGCACGTTTGCTGATTTCTATGAAATTCTTTACCACCAATCCAGCTGATTCAGATGACTAAAAAAGTTTATTAGAGAAACAGAGAAAATACAAAAATGTTTAAATGATTTATCAGAAGCAATAACTAAATTACTAAAATCCTGAGGATTATATGGAGTGAAACACTACAGTACAGCAAACATAGATAACATTCTGTTTACATAGATTTTACATTTAAGTTGAAAAACAAAATTATCTTCTCTTTGGTAAAATCATGGATAGGGTTTTACAATTTTCATTTATTTCAACTCTGAGTTTCTCATATGAAGTAGTGTTTATTTCATATAATCCTCTGGATTTTAACAAAGGAATACTTTGTTATTTAAAATGTCATGCTGCTGAGTGAGAAACTTATGCTGAAATCAATAAAAGATTTAAACTGCATGGGCCAGTTTTCTTTTCCCATCTCGCACTGATTCGGTCTCCCCAGGTCCATGGGCTTTGTCCCTCCATTGTTTGTTAGTCTTGGCGTCGCCAGGATAATCCCCAGCTGCAAATTTCTCTTCCCCGATTTGCATGCATGAGGACTCACTGCCACCCAGAGCCATAAATTATTTGTGCATATTAGCCCCATATCATGACCTTTCATGATGAAAAAAAAAAAGATTCCCAACCTCGAAGGATTTATCATCTATATGGAGAGAAAGTCAAATGCAAAATTAACTGTTCTGCAAAACGGAATTCATTTCCTCATCCATTCATTAAGTCATTATTGATTCATTCAGCAACATTTATTTACCGCATGTGAAGGTACTGCTTCTGTGGAAGATACTGTGGATATAAAGATGAATAAAATATCTCAGTCTACTGCCATCCTCCTACTTCCCTGCCTGCCTTTCCAGAACCTTGGCTTTGGCTTTCATCCAGGCTCTATAGTCCCTCAACAACCACAAAAGACCATTGTCTACAGTTTTCCCCGGGACCCTCCAGGCCTATAGGTAGTTGCCCAATCTTCCTCAAGCAAAATTTTTTTCAACTCCCCTCTTCAAAAGCTTTTAATCCCACAACCTAGGGAGTAAACTATAAATTCTCTAATTGATAACAATTGAAGCTCCCTGATATGCTGGCCCCTATCTATTTCCAGTCTTAAGAAACTAACATGACAGGAGTGACTTGCATTGCCCTAGTCCTTTCATACATACTATTTCAGACCCAGTGCCCTATGAATTATTTTCACAGTAACATTGGAGATTCACAGAGTACTGTCATGTGTATCCCAACGCACTTCATTTTCCTCCTGGGCACACCAAAGACTCGATTTCTAAGCCCCTGACATCTAGGTGGAACCATGGGACTGGTTCTTGTCTATGGAGTGTGAACAGACTTAATGCACTTCTACACCTGCTCCCTAAAAGACTGCCCACACTCTTTCCCTCTTTCTCCCCCTCTGGTGGTGAATGTGGAGACCTGTGTGGGAGACAAAGGCATCTCAAGATGAAGTGCTCAAAACTCATGCTGCAGCAGAGCTCCCACCCCTAGAAACCAAATTAAACTCTGATGTTAGAAAACATTCCATTTTTATTGTTTTAAGTCCCTGAGATTTCAGAGTTTGTTTGTTACTGCAGTGCAAGCTAGCTTATTCTAACCATCCAGCCAGAAATTAAGTACATCCTTTTAGACATGAGAAAACTAAGGTTCCAAAAGGTAAATGACACCCAAATGCATATGGTTAATAAGTAGAAGGATTATGTATTAGTCCATTCTCACACTGCTATAAAAATATTACAAGACTGGATAATTCATAAAGGAAAGAGGTTTCATTCACTCACAGTTCCACAAGGCTGTGGGATGCCTCAGGAAACTTACAATCATGGTAGAAGGCAAAGGACCTTCTTCACATGGCAGCAGGAGAGAGAAGAGTGAGGAGCATAGGGGGAAGAGTCCCTTATAAAACGATCAGATCTCCTGAGAACTCACTCACTGTCATGAAAACAGAGATTTGTGTGGGGACATAGCCAAACCATATCAGACTATAAACTCAGATCATCACGTTCAGATCACTGAAACTTTCCACTTCAACCTCTTCCTTTTCTGCCATTCATGCAATGATCCCCCTCATAGGTCATTTAGCACAGCTACACAGAAATGCTTCCTTAAATGCACAGTGCACTTCCTCACCTCCATCCTTTGTCCACAGTAGTACCCACGGAGAAGGCTCTTCCCTCATTATATGCTTTGAAACCTGTACTTCAGGGTCTGACTCAGTCTCCACACGGAGCCTTTCCTGCTGCTCCTGAACAGAGCAAATCCTCTCACCTCTGTGATCATGCAGCATCTTGTCTCTCACTTTCTCATAACTCCTATCATATCATAGATCTGCATATACTGTCCCCCATTAAACCAAAGGCTTCTCAAGGACAAAGACCACGTTTAATTCCTTTTTGCACAACCCACTTTGTCTAGCCCTGTACCTTGTGCATGAGGTGCTCAATAAATGTTTGATTTTAGTTAAATTCACATTTTAAAGCCTTTAGAAATTTTAATACATTTTCCACTTCTATTAATTATTTTAAATGATCCTGGCCTCAAGACAACATTTAAGGTGTCATGACTTCTCTTTTGAAAGTGCCACTTCAGTAGCAGCATTTCAAAGACAAAAGACAGGCACTATATGCGGTATTGGGTTTCACATCGCTTTGCACATAAGTCACCCAATAATCATGTCAAATGAATAAATGTGGTGGTTTAACTGTTTAATCTATCATTAGTACGTGTATGGACTTACAGTGAATGTCAATGAAAGTCACTTCTGATAATAATACAGAAGGATAATATATGCAAAGGATCTCCGGACATGGTGTCCACTTTGATCTTCTTTTTAAATACAATACTTTAGCTCTGATTTTTAAAGTGTACTTTGACATCCTCTGATCTTCTCTAATGAGCCACTTGATTATATAAGGGCCTTGCCTTGTGTTTTAGAAATGAATTTGCAGTGTCTCTGTTAGCCAGAGCTGGACTTTGGAAATATGAATAGTGGAACAGATTATTAACAAGCACTTGCTCTTACTTTACTTTTGTTACCACAAACCAATTTACTTCAGCAATATTTACCTACTAAAAACAAAGTACATAAACTGGAACATGTCTTTAAAAATGAATTGCTTCTAAATAAACTTTAGATGCAATTAGAATTATGATACTTATTATGAAGGGCTGTGTCTCCTTCCATTTGGCACTAGTGACAAAGGTTAAAAATGTCCTTCTATAAAAATACCACATCATTAGGCCGGGCGCGGTGGCTCACGCCTGTAATCCCAGCACTTTGGGAGGCCAAGGCGGGCGGATCACAAGGTCAGGAGATCGAGACCACGGTGAAACCCCGTCTCTACTAAAAATATAAAAAATTAGCCGGGCGCGGTTGTGGGCGCCTGTAGTCCCAGCTACTCGGGAGGCTGAGGCAGGAGAATGGCGTGAACCCGGGAGGCGGAGCTTGCAGTGAGCCGAGATCGCGCCACTGCACTCCAGCCTGGGCTGGGCGACAGAGCGAGACTCCGTCTCAAAAAAAAAAAAAAAAAAAAAAAAATACCACATCATTAAACAAAGCAACTCTGTAATTACCCACTACACAACTGGATAAATTCCAAGTTTTATAATTATTTTAACCTGCATATAATCTACTTGTACAAAAAAAAAAAGATAAGTCCAAAGGATAGAAGAATAGATTTTCTCTTCAGCACAATTTAGTTTTGTTCTCACTTCTGGAAATTCATTCTGCTCCTTTTGTTTGAAAAATTAAAATAACAAATATCAAAGTTTTCCACTCCTTCTATCTTTCTCTTTAAGTAACGATGTAAGCATATGGCTGTGGAACGTCAGGCTTTCTGCCTGTGCGTTGCTAAAATCCAGCACTGGGAATGAGACATAAAGTGGCATCTAGCATATTAAAAATTCAAGCCCCACAAGCAACAGGTGCAAGAGTAATGCCTAAGGAGAAGCTGAAGGATCTCATTATAATCATCTGATAGAGGCAAAACTCTCTAAAAGGCAAATCCTTGTTTCCCAATAGGATCAAGTTGCACCCGTGGAGGCAAAGTCCCACCACTTCTCCAGTGTTGCACTTCCAAAGGTTTCCATCTAAACTGCACATCTTTTCAAAGTACCAAGGGGCCAGGCTCTCTCACCAAGGTCCAGATAAATGTTCAGCTACCTCAGGGGTTCCCGCAACGGCCCCTCTGCCACACTGAGAAGAAGGCTATCACCTGTGGGTAACTCTACAGAAGGAATGCATTCTGCACTATCCAACACACACTGAGATGAAAAAGAGTAAACACTTCTAAAAAATCATCCTTTGAAATTTCCAGGTCACTGGAATTTAAAATCATGGTGATGACCAAGTACTTTCATCAAATATCCATGAAATACCTTAGGCATTTTTCTAAGCACAAATCCTAATACCTTGGCCAGGTTTCCCCTTTGAGTGGGTGCCCCTGTTGGCTATTTAGTTATTAACTATGAAAGTGGTGTTCTTGCTGTAGGCTCAGACCACTTCCCCACAGCACATTGAGCAAATGCCCCCAAATTCCGGGAAGCTGCATGGACTTTCTATAAATGAAAAATCTAAAAAATAATGACAACTGTTGAAGTTGCATTCAGAGCTTACTATTAGTGCCTGATAACTTCCAGAAGATCACTGTTACCTTCTGGAAAATTGTAAAACAGAACATGTTGACCAGTGAGTTACAGGGTCCAACTCCAATACCCCTCAGGGACTCACCTCCCAGTTTGGATATTCAGACCTGGGGAGAAAGAGAGCAGTGTAATGACTGCAGTTGTCCAGGCAAATCAGCCTGTATTTGTCTCTCAGTCTTCCCCTTTCTGAGTTTCAGAATATAAATATACAATTAAGTTATCTGATTTCTACACATATTGAACACTAAATGTAAGTTACTTGGAGCAATTAAGCATATATCTACTTGGCACTTACCATGCCAGACAGTCTGCTATTATTTTACAGAAATTATCATTTTTATTCCACAAGACAAGCCCACTATTTTTTTTTCACATGAGAAAACTGAGGTTCTAGTAATTTAAGTGACTTCCTCAAGGTCACCCAATAAAGAAGTGATATAACTGGACACCTGTCTTCACAGCCCATGCTTTCTACTACGACATATTACTTCTGTGAATTTTAAGTTCAAAATGCGGACTTTATGTTTCTTAATCTCAAAACCTTGTTTTCTTTTCTTTGTTGGTAAAATTGTGACATTCCCAAGGGCATGGCTAGTAATTGACAATGGTGGGTACTGAATGTTGGATTTGGTGCTCTTTTTCCATATAACATCTTCAAAAGACACTGGACATGTGGTCTTAATCTGCCAATTTTTTTCCGCCCTCTAGTCTCCTCCCTCTCAAAACTTGGGGATCACCCTGAAAGCTCCTTACTTCTCCCTGACACACATCCCATCCATTAAAAACGACCGATTAGTTCTACTTTCAAAATATCATTCAAATTCATCGCTTCTCTCCAGCTCCAACAACAGCTCTAGGGCTAGTTGCCATCATCCCCTCCATGAGGCTGAGTGATACCCCCTCATCCATTGCTTTTCCTTCCAATACCCCCAGTAGAGAGTAAGCTTTTGGAAATGCAAATCAGTCTACAGTAACCCATACTTAAAATCCATCAGTGACTTCCTGTTTCACTTTGGATTACCCTGGTCCTTTGTCACCTGCTTTCCCTCATACTTCTTTGAAAATATCAAGTTCCTTCCCACTTCAAGGGTTTTATACACACCATTCCTTCTATCTGGAGCACTCTTCTTCATTCAGCTTCAAATATACGTCCTCATGGGAGATTCCTGTCCCTTTACTCCTGTTTAAACTGGGTCCTCTCCTTGCCCTCTACTATGAACTGAATTGTGTCCCGCAAACATTCGTATATTGAAGCCTTAGCCCCCAATGTGACGATGTTTGGAGATGGGGTCTTTGAAAGATGATTAGGGTTAGAAGAGGTCATGAGGGTGGGGCCCTTATGATGGAATCAGTGCCCTTATAAGAAGAGGCCAGAGTGCTCTCTTGTTCTTGCTCTCTCTATTTCTCTCTCTCCCTCTTTCTCTTTATCCCGGTCATGATGTAAGGACACAGCAAGACAGTGGCTGTCTACAAGCCAAAAAGAGAGTCCCTACCAGAACCCAACCATGTTGGCATCCTGATCTCAGACTTGCAGCCTCCAGAAATGTAAGACAATAAATTTCTGCTGTTTAAACCACCCAATCTATGGTATTCTGTTATAGCAACCTGAGCAAACAAATACACCCTCTTTTGTGGTTTTCCTAGTTAAGATATGGGCTAAACAGCAATAACAAATAGATCAAAAGATGCAATGATTTCAATAAGATGAAAATTCATTCCTCTGCCCCATTATAATCCATAGTCCAAGACTATATGGGAAGTTCTACAGTCTCCAACTCACGGTTTCTATCTTGCAGTAGAAGGCTGCAGTTTCAGTTATTATATTCCAGCCAGCAGGAAGCAGGGAAAGACCAAGAGAATATACATGATTCCTTTTTGAGGCACACTCGAGAAGTGATAATAAAAATAATAATAATAATTCTGTTTATTTACCATTGGCCAGAACTTAGTCACTTGGGCAGGTTGCAAAATATGCTAGATGCCTGGTCATGTTCTTGGCTGAAATTCAAGCATTCTCTGATTAAAGATGGACAGATGAAAGAATGGAATTGATGAAAAGCGAGCAGTCTCTGTATTTTCTCTTCACAAGTTGTATTTCAATTAATAGTTACATATTTATTTGCTTGACAATTTGTTCAATGACTCTCTTCTCTTTTGAACATATGCTTGATAAGGGGGAAACATTATACATGCTTGGATCAGCACAATGTTCCCATGCTGGGCACAGTTGCTAGAATACATTGGATGATTCGTAAATATTTGATGATTGGATGAGTAGAAAATGTGTTCTTTAAGTATCATGCAATCTAATATGTCCACCTTCTGCTAAATAAACTCCTCAGGGGATAAAGCATATACTCTATATGTGTGGATACAGGCATCTCCAGCCAACCCTGAGGACTCCAATGCTGCTTCCACTCCTTCAGCACCCATTTCTTCCTTAATATCTTCATCTGGGGCTTCTGAACACTCCACTGTAACTTTTTTCTTGGCCAGATCTCTTTCTCACACTAGTATTACATCTATTACTACCAACCACTTTCTATTGTTCTTAGAATTCTTTCCACCTTGGTTCTCCCCCTCTTAACAAATGCTACCTTCAGACCCCAAATCAAATAGGCTAGTTACCTTCAAGTTATTTTTTATCCTTCTTTCATTCCACAATTCATCTTTACTCACTGATTCATCAATTCCTTCTTTCATTCAGCAGCTATTTATATCTGTTCTGTATACTGTGCTAATCAGCAAGAATACAAAATATGTAATATAAGCTTTCCTAAGGAAGCTCAGAGTCTACTTGACTTGAGTATTTTGGGGACAAACTGGAAAGTAAACCATTCAAATGCAATGCAACGGGTGCTATGATAGAGATATGTTTAGAAAACTACGGAAACACAATTATTGAGTACCTACTACTATTGCCTCATTGGATCTGTTGTTATCCTCAGATCATCCCAACTGTAAAGATAAGGAAACTGAGAATCAGAGTTAAAGAATATGCCCAAGGTTAGACTACCAGGAAGTGAGAAAGCAATTGTTAATTCAATACTATCTGATAACAAACTCACTACGTTTTCCCTCTGCAATGCACTAATGCAAATTCTGTCCTGCTCTAATGCAAGTTCTCTTAAGATGGCACCTAGTTCTGCCTCCTCTCATCAACAAACACCCAGCTCAAGCCAGACCCACATGGCATCCTCAATAGATAAATGTAATGGCTTCCCATGTTCTTTGCTTCAATCTAGAATCCTTGTCAGAACAGCAGCCACTACCAGAGGGAAGATGGTGCAGAGGAAAAAAACACCTGTGTTTGCTAGTTATCAGTTTTGTATTGCTACAAACTACTCCAAAACTCTGTGGAATAAAACAATTTATTATCTTTCATAGTTTTAAGTGTTGACTGGGCTCAGCTAGGCAGTTCTTGCTCAGGGTCTCTTGTGCAATTGCAGTTATTTGCTGGCAGGGACTGGAATCATCAGAAAGTTTCTTCATTTACATTTCTGGTGCTGGGGCTAAGACACTGGAACAACTGGGGATTGGTCAGATGTCTCATATTGTTGGCTTGTGCTACCTCATAGGACAGCAGTTGCAGGGTAGTTAGATTTTGTACCTGGCAACTGGCTATTCTTAGAGCAAACTCAGTTTCTTAGCTATAAAATGTCGAAAGCAATGCCTAACTCATTGGGTTGCTATGAGAATTAATTGGAATTGAGTGTATAAAATGCCAGGTAGCAGGTAGGTTCTTGGTAAGTGTTAGTTCTCTTTCCCCATCATGTTCCACCCTCATTCCCTAGCAGGTGATAGAACAGGATTTTTATAAGTTTGTTAAATGAATGAATGAGTGAAACTACACAATGCATGGAGCTTCCAAAGAAATCATCCAAGACACTATTCATAAAGTTACCCTCCTGCTTAAGAATGTGTAGAACCTTTGAGTTGCTGAACACAGAACTCTGGGCCCACCAGCCTCTGCTCTCCATTCCCCATGACTCCTGCAGGCAGACCTCAAGGGCTCTCCTGATGGATCCCAGCCCTCCCTCTGACACAGACAATGGTGACACAACCTAGCATGTGTTTACAACTGCCCTTTGCTGGCACTGGAGCCAACTGAAAGAGCCCCAGTGGCCAGGGCACAAGCAATTTAGCAACAGGATAAAGTAGTACTGTATCATAACCCAAAGTACAAATTAAATATCCATGGGTCCATACTGATATAAATAAGTGATCGAGTAAATTAATGAATGAGGGAGAAAAAACAAATCTCATGTGCAAAATGCCAAGTGATTTATGTAAATATGTCACCCTCAAGGAGGCGGAGTGTCAATCCCTACTCCTTAACTCTGAGCCACGCATAGTGACTTCTTTCCAAAGAGTGCATTATGAAAAAGGAATTTTTTTAAAAGTAGCTTTTCAGTGGAGAAACCTGACAAACATGACCTCAGCCAGGTAATCAAGGTCAATATCACTTATAAATCATGGCCAGGCATGGAAGCCTGTACCTGTAGTCCCAGCTACTTAAGAGGCTGGGACAGGAGGATTGCTTGATGCCAGGAGTTTGAGGCTGTAAGACACTATGATCATGCCTGTGAATAGCCTCTGCATTCCAGTCTGGGCAGCATAGCAAGATCCCGTCTCTAAAAAAAGGAAAAAAAAATTGTTATGTCATATTCACAGTGTGCTCCCTTGATATAATGTGATGAGAGTTGTACTTTACCTATGTGATCTTTGTCCCAAAAACCTATAAGCCTAGTCTAATCATAAGAAAAGCCTAAATGAGGGATGGTGTTTGACCTGGCATTCTCAAAACTATCAAGGTTGTCAAGAACAAAGAAACTTGGGCCAGGCACAATGGCTCACACCTGTAATCTCAGCACTTTGAGGGGCCAAGGCAGGAGGATCACTTGAGCCCTGAAATTCAAGAACAGCCTGGGCAACAAAGTGAGACCCTATCTCTACCAAAAACACAAAAATCATCTGGACATGGTGGTGTGCACCTGTAATCCCAGCTACTTGAGAGGCTGAAGTGGGTGGGAAGATCGCTTGAGCCCAGAAGTTGAACTCTGCAATGAGCCAACATCATGCCACTGCACTCCAGCAAGGACAACAGAGAGACTCTGTCTCTGAAAGGAAAAAAAAGGAAACTTAGAGAAAATGTCACAACCAAGGAAACATGATACCTAAATGTACTGTGGTATCCTACATGAGATCCTGGCACAGAAATAAAGGACATGAGGTAAAAACTAAGGACATCTTAATAAACTGCAGACTTTAGTTAAAATAATAAATCAAGATTGTTTCATTAATGGTAACAAATGTACCATACTGATCTAAGATCTTAATAATAGAAATTAGATGCATAGTATATAGAAAACTGCTATACTATCTTTATAAGTTGCTGTAAATCTAAAATTGCTCTAAAAAATACGCTTCTATCATGGAAAAAAGTCTTCTGAGGCTCTGTCAGTAATGGCGATCACGCTGGGAGAGGCTCAGATGCTGAAAATAGAAGTGTTTCTGTATTTGCATTGAGTTGGAGTATGGGCTCCACCATTTGGAATCATCTCTCCCTACTAATCCAACCTGTCCCCTGCCTGCATTCCCTTTGTTCATGGCAAACCATCTCCTAGATCCCTAAGTTCAAGATCTCACGGTTAGCCGCTCTCTTTTTGCTGCATTTTCTAAGCCCAGTTGCTTCTGCCTCTGAATTTTATTTCAAATCCAGCATCTCAACTGGATATTACTGTCTTAGCTCAGGTCCTCTGCATCAGCCATCCACATGCCTATGTCATTCCCCTCCCCCAGTCTCTCCCCAGTTTCAATCCATACTCTGGGGCCAACAGAGCTAGCTTCTCCAAACAGGTATGTGATCACGTCATCCCACTGAGTAAAAGTGTCCTGCTTCATCTACATAGAATGTGTACTTACTTGCACTGATAGAGGATTCTTCCCACTACCCCAGTCCACATTTCCACTTTCCTCCCCTCCCTTATGCGGCAGACACACCAGGTCACCACTGCACTCCACAAAACCTACCTTGGAGCTTCACGATTCATGCCATGGGGTGAAGCTCCAACAGGAATGTTCTTGTCACCCCCTCCCATCCCTGTGTTTCCTCTCTTGGTGAGCCCATCACCCCACAAACCTCATATCAGAGTTACCTACACCAGACACCTTCTCTGACTCCCTCAGGCAGAAATCGTCCCTCTGTAGCACTGCCAACATGTGGATATGCAGATTTCCACAGGAAGGGTCTCTAATGTGCGAAGACCACATGCTATTCACAAACATCCGCCATGCCTACAACAATGTGTCTCTCATGGTGGGTACTGAATTAACCTATGCTGAGTGCTTCTGTTCTACAACTCACCGTGACCCTTCTAGACCGCAACCCCTGGGGACCCCCTACCCTGCCATGCACCACTGCTTCCCACCCTCATCAGAATCTTCTTTCTCAGATGAACATCCCTGTCAGCTCAGCTGAGGATCAGCCGGGATGGCCTGCAGCAGGAGTCAGCAGAATTTTAAAAGAATTGGCGCCTTGAGCCTTAGTCACACAGAAGGCGACCTGACTGGTAGTTGTCTCTCTCCTTTTATGTAAAATACATTTCCTTGTGCCACAGTGATGTGCTCCTAACTCAGGATGAAGCAGCTGCAGCTCAAGGGGGCAAGAAAGACTGTCTGCTTTTCCTAATAACTACAGTCTCCCAGTGCTGCCTTTCCGACTAATGAAAGAGTCCAAGATTCCAACAAGGACACTAGAGTGCCCCTTGTCTAGCCCTCAAGCCCATAGGCTGCTGTCCCACTAGACAGACTGGCAGGTTAAAGAAACTCCCAGCTCCCAGAGTCTACGAAATGCTGCCCCAAAGCAGATGGATGTACCATCAGGAACACAGGTCCAAAAAATAAAAAATGAATCACTTACAAATTAAATTAATAAAATCAGTGAAATTATAACATAAGTAAGCCAGGTGTGGTCACTCACACCTGCAATCCCAGCACTTCAGGAGGCCGAGACAAAAGAATGACTTAAGCCCAGGAATTCAAGTCCAGCCCCAGGCAACATAGCAAGACCTTGTCTCTACAAAAAAACTTTAAAAGTCAGCTAGGCATGGTGGTGTGTGACTATGGTCCCAGCCACTTGGGAGGCTGAGGCAGAAGGATCACCTGAGCCCAAGAGGTCAAGGCTACAGTGAGCCCTGATTATACCACTGCACTCTAGCCTGGGCAAAAGAGTGAGGCCCCATCTCTAAACGCGCACGCGCGCGCGCACACACACACACACACACACACACACACACACACACACACACATAAAAGTAAGCTTACTCAAATAAATCAGATAGAATTTCAAACATGTTTATACAAATCGATGTTAAAAAGTTGGACCCCGGACCCCTAAATACCAAATGAATGTCAAAGACTACAATCACAGATTGCGTTCCAGTGTTCTTTGTGAAGCACTATATATTTTATAATAAGAAAGTCATTTCTTTGTTTTTGTAAAATGTGTCTACTAATATGAATTATAAAGCCCTTGAATTTTTTCTCCAGTTTTTATTTGTTCTTTTCTGTTCTCCTAAATGGTAGTTCTTCTAACTTCTAATTCTTCAAAAACACACAGGGCTAATGATTAGGGTGGGGAGGACGATTGGCCCAAAACTACCAGAGACTAGTCAGGCCCAACTATATCGTAGTCTTTCAGGACAATACCACCCTCACTGAGGGGCACTGATTTGTTCCTACTAGGACCCAAACATATTCTCCATGATCCTGATAATAACGGATGTGGTTCAATTCCCAAAGCAGAAATCTAATGAATCTTAAAGATGAGTATTATTATGTACTGTGATTTTCTTAATAAATCTCTATTCAATTTTGTAAATGAGTATCTCAATGTCGGGAGTAACAAATATATTAATAAGAATCAAAATCAGAAAGACCACAGTTTTAGTTCAGTAGGTTCTGTATCTTATCATTAGATGGCAATAACGTAAAAAGTTTCTTTTTGTTGTTGTTGTTCTCCAAACTGATATTTGCATCAGAGTTAGCAGCTGATAAGAGATTATGAAAATTCTGGCTAAAATTAAAATGCCAAAACTGGATCTTCTGGATAATGAGAAACTGATTGCCTCTATTACTAAAGAGGAAATGAAAGCAGCAATAGAGAAATTTGCAAGTAGCAAACCTCCTGTGGTGATGAGTATCAATTGGAATAGGATAAAGCTTTTGGGAGAGAATCAAAAGATCTGTGAAGCAGGATTTAGGAGAACTGTCTACTTACAAGACCCGTGAAAGCCTCAATGTAAGGGCCTTTGTTTTATAAAGAGTACCAACTTCCTTCCTGTTTGCTTAATTAATTGCACTGGAAATCAAAGCCTCCCAGGTAAAAACTGGATAGAATAAATTCAAGTTCAGATCAGTGGAGGTTTCCTGCACGGCTGCACTTACAATGTGTGCAAAATGTCTAATTTACAAGTGCCAGCAAATAGATTTAAACCTCCCTCCTATAGCAATTTATGAATTTGCACAGAAAACCTTTATCATGTAGAAGAGGAGTATTTACAAAGGCTCCTAAAGAAACTTCATTTTCAAGAACTTCGGTAAATGAAACATAAGACACAAATCCCTTTTTGACTGCACCAGTTACCAATAGAGTGCTTCTTTTTCGTGGGAAGAAACATGTAGAATATAGATGTCATTTTGTTTCATTTCGTCTGTTGACAAAAGAAGTTTATGTTCAATTCAATAGCGAAGTGAGTCAAGGTAAAAATTAAAAGCCAACCATCCTTGGCAACAGTGTACTTCACTTTACAGTAATGTGTTCATGCTTTTTTTCAAGTTACTTTTAAAACATCTCCACATCAAAATGCACTGGAATCCCCAAGTAAACACTTAACCTCAGAAAAAGACAAAAACATATATTAACTTTAACAGCACTTCACAAGTGGTAAAGAACAAAACTCAAATCTCTTTAGCCAAGGTAACTTCTTGACAGACACTATTCAAACATTCCTAATATCTTTGCAGTTGATCATTTAATTATTCCTTCAGTTTTTCTCAAACTATTGCCCCATACTTCCTGCACATGAAAGGAAAGAGAATCTTTTGTTATTATTTCAACTGCTCCTGAAATCATCCTATGAGACAACACAAATACACATCACTGAAGCACACACCTGAGGACTTTTTTATGTTGATGTCCTAGTTTCTCCCCTTTTCTCGGCACTTTTGTTTGTTTGTCCTGAAACGTACTTGATGTAGACAATGATTCCGAGTGCTGGTTCTACTTAAAGCAAGATTTTCCAGACAGGTAGTTTATTTACCCAAAATATGTATTTCCTTTTCTTTTCTTACAATTATTAAGAAATTTCACTTCCCAGAGAAATAAAAGGTAGCTATAGTATATTAAAGAGGCAGGAATTAGTCACATGAGGTGCACCTAAGGGTACCTACTGTAAGAAATTTTTTTTCTTTCTTTATTATTTTTTTTTCTAAGATGGAGTCTCACTCTGTTGCCCAGGCAGGAGTGCAATGGTGCCATCTCGGCTCACTGCAACCTCCACCTCCCGAGTACAAGCGGTTCTCCTGCCTCAGCCTCCCGAGTAGCTGGGATTACAGGCATGTGCCACGATGCCAAGCTTTTTTTTTTTTTTTTTTTTGTATTTTTGGTAGAAACAGTGTTTTACCATGTTGGCCAGGCTGGTTTCAAACTCCTGACCTCAAGTTATCCACCCACCTCGGCCCCCCAAAGCACTGGGATTACAGGCATGAACCACCACACCCAGCTAAGAATGTTTTAAAATATTAAAAACTTTGTTGTAATGCACACTTGGCTTAAGAACTGCTTTTTTCTGACATTTTCTTATCCTCAGTTTGCATGTGAAAATAATATATCTGTTTTTCAAATATCAAAACCAGGCTTACTAAAGAACTGTTGGAGATTTATGTGATTATAGCAATATATTGTTATTTCAGTTTGCCAAAACTATTACAGATTACTGGAGAAATCCTAACAAGAAATAAATTGCTGAGGAATCTATTAACTATTGAGCATTTTCAGCTCCTATGGAAATACTAATAACTGTGTATTCATGAGGCTATGATAGGCATATTTAATATGAAATTAATATTCTTTCAATGTAATGTTTTGGTGGAGTGTTGTTTCACATCTGTTCTTAGCATTTTGGTCAGAGTCTTGTAAATACGTATGTCTTTAAAAGTTAAACCCATCAGTGCTGCTGCTTGGTTAAAAAAATAGTAAAAAATAAAAGTTAAACTCAATTAGATCTTTCTAGTGATATATCTGTATTCTGAAGCTCAAGTTCCAGATAATTTATTATAGTTATGAGAGCTATTTCAACAGATTGGCTGATCCAGTTAAGAAGGAGCATGTCAAGCATATAATGATAATAAGCATTTCTCAAAAGGTGGTCAGCTCTTAAAAATTCTATAGGGTTTCATTAAGGAAGGGGGTGGGACCTTGGCCCCACACTCACCACCCAGAATTATCAGGCTCCGGGGCCTATTGAGCCAGGCCCCTAATCCCAGATGCAGTCCAAAAGGACTCAAATCAGGCCGAAAGCTGACATAAGAGGGCCACGATCAAACAGGAAGCGCTGGAGTGGTGTGGACCAAGCACGTGCTTCAGTCTGCCAGAAGGAGGCAATAGTCAAAAGAGCTATATCTTGAAAAGTCACTGAGAGAATATCCTACGAATAAAAAGGGAAAAGACCTCCCATAAGAGTGAAGTGAGGAGAAGTATAAAGGCACCAAAGTTTGAGAAATCTCATCCAGGCATCCACTGTGTCTGGATTGCAAGAAGGGAAGGTGGTGGTGGGATGTAAATGTGTGGGGTTTCTTTGGGGGATGCTGAACCATAAGGATGCTGAGCATCCTCCAAGACAGGCTTAGAGACACCAGCCAGGGCACGTGAGAGTTTAGGTTCCAGAAGATGACCTGTATGGATGGTTTAATGGCAGCGGAGACTGTGGCCAAGGACATGGACTCCAGAGCCGATGCCTGTGCTCACATCCTGCCTCTGCTCCTGTCTACCTTTGTGACCTTGGGCGTGTGACTTACTCATTCATGAAATAGAAACAGTCAGAGTCTATCTTAGCGTCATTGTGAGGATTAAAGGAGTTAATTATTTCTAAGACATTTTCGCACATCTGGCAAAGAGTCAGCATTATTTAAGCGCCTGGTAAATAAAATAGTGGCTGAAGCAATTAAAGCATCATCTCTTTACCAAAGAAAGTCTGCTCTGGATTCCAGGCTTGAAGGAAATAAACAAACAAAAAAAAAAGATACGCCAAAGATTACTGAGGTCCCTGACTATAGAATCATAATCCAATAACTCGCTTTAAGGAAGAATTCCAGTCTTGACCCCAGTATTACTGCACTGAGCATTATGTAAGAAGTTAGAGCTTCATCTTAAAGGTGAGAGGTAATGAGCTCTTCCACAGAAAAAGAATATGAGTCTGCTCGTTTGCTTTAATAGATGGTTGAGTACAGAGCCAGCAGATGGATGAGTCCCAAGCAAAGGCCAAGAGAAGAGATTTCCCCCACTCTGGGCTCTCTGATTATCCTTTGCTTCTCTGAAAAGCAATCATTCTTTTTTACAAGTTCTTTAGAAAGAAATACAAGGTTATTAAGAACATTTTTTTAATTCAGATAGCCCAGATATTTGGGGGTAACTGTGTCATAATTACTGAGTTATGCATCAAGATTGCATATAAAATAAGTTACTGTGTATATATAAACAAATGAAAAATGAACTATAATATTCTTTCTAATTGTAGCTACGGTCATCAGGCTGGATCATTTAAAAGTTCACGGGAGTGTGCTGGGTTGCACTTTGTCTACAGTTGAAACTTTTGTGGTCCAAGGGTCATCAAACCTCACTCATACAAATAGAAAGACAGAATCATGCTGAACAGTTTGCTTGCTAAATTCTTTTGGATTTATGTTGCAAACTACTACTGACTTCTACTCAAAATTAAAAAAAAAAAAAGAGAGTTTTACCAATTGTATCATAGTAAAATAAATACATAGATACATGTGTGCGACCACAAAATGCTGACCTTTAAATTTAGTCATACCAACCAATAGTATCTCAGAATCAGAGTTTATTAAAAGTTAATTATTGCAGTTAATAATTTTAGAATAAAGATCCCTTTCTAATTGTTACAACTTACATGCCAAGACCAGTGTCTAACTTGCCTTTCTTTAAAATGTAAGTTAATTATGTCTCAGCATCCGTTTTCCCTGACACACCATTACCCCTCCCTAAATATAACTTTACCTATAAAAATAATGGGCCAGAAAACCTCAATAAAATATTACTTGTATGTAACTTGTGCTGTATGGAAATCACCAGAACAGTCTATTACCTTGTATGTGATTCCTGAAAAAACAAATGCATCCTAAAATGTTTCATCTAATGAAATAATCTATTTTCTTTTGAAAAAAAAAAGAAAATGTAGTCAGGAAAATGAAAAGAGGAACACTTTCTAAAGGGACTAACAAGAGTCTTCTGATGTCACAAATTATATTGCCTTTCAACACAACTGTGCTCCCTAGTGGGAAGTTCTAAAAGGTTTAGTTTAAATTTTTTAGAAGTTTGTTTCATGTAAGCATCACCACATATGCCAAATGATCCATTAAGGGCGTTCCATTATAGCTTAAAGAGTTTTGAGTTAAACGCACAGGGCACTGTGGCCTAAGATGCTAAGAAAATACACAGCTCGATTTCCATTTGATGTAACTCAGCAGGAAGATATTATCCACAGAACATTTGCTGCATTAAGGCAAGCGGTTATACAATGACTTCAGAACTCTTTCAACTACTTGGATGCTCCTGACCTCCCTTGACCAAAGTCCACCCATCTTAGCATATTGAAAAGTTAGTCAATTCCTGTCATTCAAACATGAGATCTGCAAGTGTCCAGTGTGCATTGAAAACATGCTCGGGGTCTAAATCATATCCTTATGGCAAGGCGCAGTGATTCATGCCTGTAATCTCAGCACTTCGGGAAGCCAAGGCAGGTGGATTACTTGAGGTCAAGTTCAAGACCAGCCTGGCCAACATGGTGAAACGCTGTCTCTACAAAAAATACAAAAATTAGCCAGGTGTGGTGGTGAGCATCTGCAATCCCAGCTACTCAGGAGGCTGAGGCAGGAGAATCCCTTGAACCTGGGAGGCAGAGGTTGCAGTGAGCCAAGATTGTACCACTGCACTTGCACTCCAGCCTGGTGACAGAGCGAGACTCCATCTCAAAAACAAAAGAACAAAAAAAGAAAGCATAAAATAAATCATATCCCGTGTTTTCATGGGGACTTTCTAACACCATGCCAACCCACTTTTCCTGGCCCACACCCCGTAGAGCCTTTGCCTTGAGTCCTTCTCAAGCTAGCAGTTTCAGTTTAAAATCTGGACCATTCCAACTTTTATCCTAATTGTCCCCCTTTTGTATGGGCCATTGTGTATGTGCTAATTATCTTGCTCTTGTCTGCAGACAAGTGTCCTGGAAATACCCTTCAGGCCAGAATTACGTAAGTGGTGTCTGCATGCTTGGAAAGAAAACTGATAGCCTGAAGTCACTGAAAATGTCCTGGACTCAAGACATGGAGTGTGTCCTGAGAATGTTCTGCTACGTGAGCCCTCTAAGTGTGTTCAGTCAGTGATGCAAAAATATCCCCAGTGGATTTTAAACAAGTGCCATGTTGAGAGAGGAAGATATCTGATACTCAAGAGGGCAAAGTAAGAGATGCATATCTTAAAGGCATTTATCTCTTGGAGGAAGTTTCGACAGCTTACTTCTGGAAAGCATAGTCCTTCAACACAGTCTTCGGTATTAACATTTTGTTTTCTTTTCACTCATTTACTCTCACCAGAGATCACCAAACACAGACATTGTGGAAATAAAGGCAAGAACCCAACTGGTTTCAGAAGGGTCAAGAGTGGAAAAGGTAGGATTTGAGCAGTTGTGTTTAAAAATTCACATCAAGGGAGAAGAGTGAAGAGGTGTTCTAGATGGGTGATAGTAGTATATGGACAAATCCTGAAGATAGGAACTGCATGTGTCTTCAAGGAACAGCCAGTACACTTGCCTCACTGAGTCGAGGATTGCTTTGGGAAGAATGAAGTAGGTTGGGGCCAGATAGTCAAGGCCCTTGAATGTCAGCCTAAGGGATTTGCAATTTATTAACAATAAGAAGTCATTAAAGGCTTTTGATACAATGAAAATTACATTTCAGAAAGCTTTATTTGAAAGTGCAGAGGAGATCTACATGGGCAGGATGAGCTGTGGACACTGGAAAATGAGAAATCTATGTTCCTGGGCTAAACCTCTCCCTTTGGCACCACATGGTGACTTGGTCTCAGAGGGGGAAATCCAAAACAAAGGGAAAAGTAAGAAAACTGCCCTCAACCGATCTCCTCCTCTCCTTACCTCCCAGGGCTGATCCAACCACAACCCTGAGAACAAGCACTCCCCGGAGAAGCCCAAGTCCACAAGGAAGCCGGGCTTTGTGCCCGTCTTCTTCACTTGCACTCCCCCTCTTGTTCACCTACTGAAGAAGCACAACTAGATGAAGAAACACCTTTCCTTTTAAGGAAACTGGATTCTCCTTAACTGATGAGAGCCCTTTAAGACCAATAAGTCTCTACCTGGAGTAGGGCCAATTTAATATATCTGAATTGCCCTAGATAAAATGTCTTATCTGCAGAGATCCTTATCAAAGCCAGTAATTTCTCTATGTATTCTTCATAGTATGTCCAGCCCTAATGAAATTTTCTCCCACCTGCTGTCAACTTTAAGTCCAGAATTCTGCCTAACACCAGATCAGCCTTGCCAGTCTCATTCCAAGCACAGCTCACCCAGGCCTTTCTACAACTGTACCTGTCTACTTGTGCTGACCTCATCTTGCTTGATCTTCACTTGTCTCTAGCAATGCTGTATCCAGTGGCCACTGTGGCCGTGACTCACATTCTCATAGGGATGTTGACCCCTAAAGAAGCTGGAGGGGGCGGTTACAGGGAGTCACCAGCTGGTGAGGGTCTGAAACACATGAGAACAATGGAAGAAAGAAGGAGGAACTAAATAAAACAGGCCTGATTTTTGCTGCTGTGGCATAGCAAAAGGGCTGCATAGCCAAGTCACTCCAGAGAACAACACAGTACACAGATCATTCCCATGGTGTCCTGAGATAGTCAGAAATGAGTCTGTGAAACTGAACCTTAAAATGCCTTTATGGCACTGGTCCTAAAGCCTAGACACTCATAGTAATTATTTACATAGACGAAGAGATGGAATGAAAAACAGACTTCTTTGCCTCTCTTCTTTCAAAGAGATTTACATTGGGTCACCAAAGAAAAACTCAGAATACTGGCTCTCAAGAATTCTTCATGACCAACTCCAGGTTCCATCTTGTTTCTTTCCTGGGATATATACTTGAAAGTTCTGTATCATCATCTATTTTATAAAATATTGGCATGCTAAATGAAGATGAGAGAAGGCAAAAAACAGAAACATGGGAATGGTAGTGGAATGCAATAAACGACACCATAGATACTGAGGTCATTTGTCCTTTCAGCCCCCTATTTAAAATACTACCACATAGAAATAAGATCTCTACATGCAGACCCAACCGAAAGTCCAGAGGCCAAGGTGGGCAGATCACAAGGTCGGGAGTTCCAGACCAGTCTGGACAATGTAGTGAAACCCCGTCTCTACTAAAAATACTAAAAATTAGCCAAGTGTGGTGGTGTGCACCTGTAATCCTAGCTACTCAGGAGGCTGAGGCAGGAGAATAGCGTGAACCCAGGAGGCGGAGGTTGCAGTGAGCCGAGATCGCGCCATTGCACTCCAGCCCAGGCGACAGTGCAACACTCCGTCTCAAAAAAAAAAAAAAAAGTCCTGAAAATAGAGATGTGTTTGATAGTCATATACAAGGATATGTAGTGGAAGGTCTGAGTTCTTATTAGCAAACATCAATTAAGCGTGTTTCACATTTCTGAGACTTACTAAAGCTTAAGGAGACTAAGATTTAAAACATTTTTTCAACAATGGTAACAATTCAAGAAATAAGTGCAATAGACACAAAATGCTACAGGAACACACAAGAATGATACCTGATGTAGAAACAGAGACAGAAAAAAAAAGGATTTCCTAGGGCAGTGACCTCAAGTTGGGATGCTGAGGAGAAGGAGGAGGAATGAACCCTGCAGGAAGCCCAGTGCTGCAGGAGGAAATTAAACAGATGCAAAGCCCCTCACTGTGATAAGCAGGGCACACAGGGAGCTGCACACAGTTCCAATGAGAGTGCCAGGGTTCAAGGAAGGGAGTGGTAAGAGGGGAATCGATAGCACGAAGGCGAGGGCCAGATAACAAAAGACTTTGTGTGCCACGTTAAAGATTTCGGATTTCATCTGGAAGGCGAGGGGAAGCTGTGCAGGGATTTTCCAAGGGAACAGACATTATTAGATTTGTGGGTGAGAACCCTCATCCTGGTGTACCATCTGAAGACAAGCTGGAGTGGGGCTGGAAGGGAGGCCACGAAGCCAGCCAGGTGGCCAGGGGAATATTCCAGAAGGGAAATGGCAGAGCCCCAAGCAGGATGCTGGGGGTGGAAATACCAAGGAGGGAGTAGAGCAGATGAGGAATAGAAGACTCAGCAGAGCTGTGCACTTGTTAGGGGAACAGGCAAGCAGAAGTATTCATGGCTTCTGGATTGAGCAATAGACTGACAGGATGAGGCAATTCTCCAAGATAAAGAGCCTGGAGTGAGGGAGAGGGGAATCTGAATTTGAGGTTTATCTGTGAGTTATCCACATAGAAACTTCTTGGTCTTCCCTAAGGTTCAATCTCAAAGGCTTACATACAAACACGTCTTTACATCTCTTATGTCAAACTAGGAAGGTATCCACAAAAATAATTTATTTCAGACTTTTAAGATCTACTACTATTTTCAGTAGGTTCCAGCTTTCCGGTTAATGTGTTCTGTTAGCATATTACCCATGTGAAAAGTATTTCCTGTTTCTCTGGAAAGGGTCTCTTACCATAGACTTGTGGAATTCACTGAGAATCTTGCTGTTTAGAATTTTCTTAATGAGCCCCCCAACAAAAATTTTATTTATACTACTGGTTTTTTATTTTTTAAACAATTTCTTACTCAAACACTTACACTTCAATAGCCTGTAGTACAAAATATTGTCCAGAACTTTTTGAAAAGTCTAAACATTATCCCCTAGCACCTACACTTCTTCACAATCCTCTAATAAATTACTCAGACATGAAGTTTCTTGATCAAATCCAGGAAGTATTCCTTCCACAGAGCTCACACAATACAACCAAGATGACTTTCAATTTATGGTATGGATGTTGAATCAATAGCAACTCTTTTATTGGAAGAAAACTCACATTTTAAAAAAAGCAAGATATGAGTCTATGTGGAGCATAGGCAATGTCATCCAAAAACCTTACAAATTATTACCCATATCTACACTTTTATAGAAGCCTTTCAAAAGATTCCTGAGTCTTCAGTTTAAGTTCACAGTTATTCAGGATTAGTCAAAAGCACCATTCACCCAGATGCCTCTGACCTGAGCCTGTCCACCTGCTACTGGTCCCCTGCTGCCTGTCCCCTCTCTTCAGCTCACTGCAGTACCTCCTCTGTCTTCCACCATTGCTCACCCCCCATCCACTTCCAGCACAGCAGCCAGAGGAAGCCTTTGAAATCGCTGAGCCAAGTTATATTCCTCCTCTGCTCAGAGCCCTCCAGTGGCTTCCTTCTTCCCTCAGAGAAAGAAGCCAAATTCCTTACAATGGCCTAAAAGACTGAATTGGTCTATTTTCATGCTGCTGATAAAGACATACCCGAGATTGGGTAATTTGTAAAGAAAAAGAGGTTTAATGAACTGAAATTTCCACGTGGCAAGAGAGGCCTCACAATCATGGCAGAAGGCAAAAGGCATGTCTTACATGGTGGCAGACAAGAGAGAAAATGAGAATCAAGCAAAAGGAGTTTCCCGTTATAAAACCATCAGATCTCATGAGACTTATTCACTACCATGAGAATAGTAGAGAGGAAACTGCCCCCATGATTCAATTATCTCCCACCTGGTCCCTCCCACAACATGTGGGAATTATAGGAGCTACAGTTCAAGATGAGATGTGGGTGAAGACACAGCCAAACCATCAAAGGCCCTCACTACCTCCTTCTAATCTCTCCCCCTTCCTCCCTCCCTCTCACCCTGGCCCACCCTGCTCCAGCCCCAGCAGCTGCTGTAGGGCCTGTGCCTTGACTGTTCCTGTGCAGGGAATGCTGTTCTCCCAGATGTCTTCATGGTCAAATCGCCCCACATCTTCCCTCAAGACTCGCTTTCTCAAAGGGACCTCTCCTGCCCACTCTATTTTAAATGAAAGCACCCCACTATCACCCAGACACCCCAAAGCCTCTGACCCAGCTCGATTTTTTTCTATAACACATAAATGTTAACATATTTCACTTCTTGTATTGATGGATAATTTTTGATCTCCTTACACTAGACTGTAAACTCAATGAGAAGACAGATGTTTCTTCTCAGTTTTGTTCTTGAGTTTTAGTGCCTAAAATAGTGTCTAGAACCTAACAGGCACTCAACAAATTTTGTGGAATGAATGTGAGTGAATAGCAAGTGGAAATTCTTTATTGCTAACAAGAGTTTTCTGTGCTCAGGTCTTACCCAGAAAGAAAAATGTCCAGCCAGAGGCAGAGCAGCGAGGGAGACTAGTGGGAACTGTTTTTCTGAACTGTTAATAGAGAGAGCACGTTGGGATTCCCAATCAATATCAACACAATCAGATCTCTAGCATGCCAAATCTATAGTTCATTTTTTCTTTCCCTCATTCATGCATTTTTATGCGTGCATTTTCAAAAATATTCGAGAGAAAATTTTGGTCCAACTTTTCTTTCCGGTTCAGAAGGTACATGCACAGATTTGTTAAATGGGTGAATTGCGTGTTGCTGGTATTTGGTGTACAAATGATTTCATCACTCAGGCAGTGAACATAGTACCCAATACATCGTTTTTCCATTCCCACCCTCCACCCTCAAGTAAGTCTCGGTGTCTACTGTTCCCTTCTTCATGTCCACACGTACTCATTATTGAGTACCCATTTATACGTGAGAATATGTTGGATTCGGTTTCCTTTTTCTCTTTGCGTGGCATTGGGAAGGGAGGGGAGGGAAGGAAAGTGCAAGCCTGTATTTGGTTTTCTGTCCCTGCATTAATTCATTTAGGATAATGGTCTCCAGTTGCGTTTATGTTGCTGCAAAGGACATGATTTCATTCTTTTTTTGTGGCTACATAGTATTCCATGGTGTATACTTACACATTTTCTTTATTCAGTTCACTGTTGATGGACATCTAGATTGATTCTATGTCTTTGCTAGTGTTGTGATGACCATATACCTGCATGTGTCTTTATTGTAGAATGGTTTCTATTCCTTTGGGTATATACCCAGTGATGGGATTCCTGGGTCAAATGGTAGTTCTAAGTTCTCCAAACTGCTTTCCACAGTGGCTGAACTATTTGCATTCCCACCAACAGTGTATAAGTGTTCCCTTTTTTCTGTAACCTCACCAACATCTGTTATTTTTGACTTTTTAATAATAGCCATTGTGACCGGTGTGAGGTGGTATCTCATTGTGGTTTTGATTTGATTTTTCTAACAATTAGTGATGTTGAATATTTTCTTCATATACTTGTTGGCTACATGTATGGCCTCAAAAAGACTTTTAAGAATTACACACTTTACTACTAATATTTACTCACACCAAATATGAAAACATAAAGTATGTATAAATTTCCTTTTATGTGAGGCATTATGCTCGGTGCTAGAGAAGATTTTTTTCTTTTCTTTTTTTTTTTTTTTTGAAGACAAAAGACCCGTTCTTTTGTGTTTAAGGAGCACACAATCTAGAGAGGAAGACTAGAAAGTGATTACATCAGACTAGTGGTGAGTTAAGAGCTACCTTCCCAAAGGAGGGACATTAGCTCATTCTTGAGAATGAGAATGAGTTTGGCAAGTGAAAGATGAGGAGAAAAAATTTCAAATGAAAGAAGAGGAAGAATTAAGACCTACAGGCATAAAGAGGCTGAAAGCCAAGTCATCTCAGCAATCCATCTATGTTAATTCCAATGAAGGCAAGTGACTTTTCCAAAGTATACAGAAATGAACAAATGTAAGGACTAGTATAATTACTTCTGTCCTTTGGAAGCTGCATTTGTATAATATAGATTTCGTTCCAGAGATATCAAAAATAGTATAGGGCATTAGGGGCATTTTCCTTTAGCTTAACCATAGAGAAACTTAGTACGTAGGTATTGTTTGTTCCCAAATAAAAAGGTTGGAAACTTCCCCTGTCTCCTTCTGCTGTGTCATCAAGTCATATACAACTCTAACTGGACTTACAATCCCTAGAGAGAAAACGGAGAAACGCAAAGGAGAGTGAAACGCAAAAGAGAAATCTAACGATTGCTTAAAGCATGTCTTCCTGTTACTATTCCTTTCTCTTTCCTCAGTGGTTCTGGAGTCTTCTGAGAATCGAAGAAAGTTGTCGAGTTTTTCTTTAGAAAATATCACATAGGCACTCTTGGTCAGGGTTCAGTGTAGAGAACAGAATCCCCCCAGAAACTGTAGCTTTTATCTCTCCACCCATTATGGCATGGGAAGGCTCACTGGAAGGAAGAAAGGAGGTTTGAGGTTTGTTTTGTTTTGTTTTGTTTTTAAGGCATAAAAAAGGAGTGAATAGAAACATATGTAAAAATCTCTGCACACGTGTAAACCTATCCACAAGCTCCAGGATCAAAACATCTCAGAAGAGGTCAGGCATGATGGCTCACGCCTGTAATCCCAATACTTCGGGAGGCCAAGGTGGGCAGATCACTTGAGGTCAGGAGTTTGAGACCAGCCTGGCCAACGTGGCAAAACCTCATCTCTACTAAAATACAAAAATCAGCCAGACATGGTGGCACATACCTGTGATCCCAGCTCCTTTGGAAGCTGAGGCAGGAGAATCACTTGAACCCGGGAGGTGGAAGTTGCAGCAAGCAGAGATCGTGCCACTGCACCCCAGCCTGGGTGACAGAACATGACTCTTTCTTAAAAAAAAAAAAAAAAAAAAAGCCTCCTGAGAAATAAAGACCTCAAAACAGCAAGCCCGGGGCAAGAGATAACATGGGGAGCAAAGCACTCCGAATTAAGCAGCAAAGAAAGACAGAAGTGGCTATTTTTTTTCATTTCAACCTTTTCAGCCTGCAACCATCTTGGAAAATCTAAATTATAAAACCAACAGGATTTGAAGGTCAGAGAATACACTTGTGTGATTTTTACCTTCAATTTCCTCATCTGCAAAATGGGTATAATCATATATATCCTATTCTATCTACCTCCTGGCATCGCTGTGAAAATAATAATAGCATACGTGGAAGAGCTTGTACATACTTACAAATGATAGCTTATTGTTATTATTATCTGTTTCATGTTATAGATCAGCTTTAAGGAATCAATAGTTACTTCTATAACCCACTTGAAAGGAAAAGCTCTTACCTACTTAAGAGCCCTAATCAATTAATAATAAATAGTGCATAATAAAATTAGCTGTTCCAACATTAGCCCCCTAAGTATTACCTGATTGATCAAGTAGCATTTCCACTAAGAGTTATGTATTAAATATGGATGAATCAGCAATATTATTTGTGAACACGCATATATGGAAAGCCAGAGAAGACTACTCAAATGGAACAGCCCGGGGAGCTGATGTTCGGCTTTCTCCATAAAACGCACTTTCAACTCAAAAGATCACCGCTGAACTCATCATCCTCCCCTCTGCCCAAACTTCCTCCTCAATCCTTCTTGTTCTCACCGTTTACAGCATCACAATCCAGCTGGCTGGCCTTAATAATTTTCCATTCCACCTTTTCCCCCTCAACTCCCATATTCAGTAAATAGCCAATCCTATTACTTTTCCAGTTCTTTGCTTTTAACTCATTGTGGTTGTTTTGGTGGAGGCTCACTTCATCTCTTGAAAAAGTTATGGCAGAATCCTCCTAAATGTGTATTCTTTCTATTGGGAGAAGGTTCCGTACAGGTAAACTAATTGTGTTGCTCAGATCTACTACAGCCTGACCAATTTTTATTTTGCATCATTTATTGATCACTGACAGATGTACTAAAAACTTTCTCACTATAACAGGGATTTGTCCATTTTACCTTGTGATGATGACTACTTTGGCTGGTTAAATACAAACTGCATTATTAGGTGATTAAAAGTTCAGACTTCTTAATTCTTACATTTTCCTCCGGAATTATTCCTCTGGAATTACTCCTTTTAATCCAAATGTAGTAACCCTCATCAGCCTTAACAGTGCTTTTTGCCTTAAGGATGTGTTGCAATGAATATGGTTAGACTAGCTTTCTTTGGTTAGTATTTAGCTGGTATATCTTTTTCTTCCCTTTACTTTTCAATCTTTTTTAGATTTACTCCTTGCATATTACATCCAGCTGGCTTTGTGTTTTAGTTTTTGCCTTTGACTGTAAAGAATTTCTAATCTATTCTGATAATCTCTGCATAATAAGTGGTAAGTTTAACATAATTGTTATTTATTGTGCTTATTCTGCTATTTTATTTTGTACTTTCTCTTCATTTTTTCTATGCTTTTTTCCTCCTTTTTGCTTTCTATTGATTTCACCAAGTTTTATTTATTCCTTTTCTTTCCTCTACTTATTTGCAAGCTACAGATCCTACCTCTGTTCTTTTAGTGTTTAGTGTTTTAGTATTTTGACAAGCTGTCCCTATTTCTAATTACACAAAAGCAGGGCAATGAGTTCAGGATGATGGGAATGGCACCTGGCAAAGGATGAGGCCACACCTGATGTCTGCACTTCTAAGCCTAGCCACACATGTCCTCTGCAATCTTCCACTCTCTCCGCTATTAGCAGCATGCATAGCAGCTGTGGGTGCATCAAAGACAGTGGCCTTACTAAGTGGAAGGAGCCTGGATTGCTAAGTCATCCTTTAAACAAAGTCACCCTGAAATTCAGATTTTCTTGATTACCTCGGCATAGTCAAAAACATACTTAAAGTCTGAAGATTGTCAATGTCTCTAACCTTAGATGACTTTAGAGTGATTTAAGTACAGACATCCTCTTCCCATGTGATATATTATTTTGTGCAGCGATTGAGTTCCATCTTGACTTTGCCACCCTTCACAGTCACCGCCTCCATGGTTTTATGTGGATGATGCTTATACACATGGAGCCACACATTCACCTTCATTCTCACAGCTCACCCCTTCCTTCTGAGTTCAGTTTCCTTCTTCCTGAAGCACCTCTTACATGGGACGTTTTGAATCAAGAGCTTTGTTGGTGGCAAACTAACTCAGTCTTTATCTTTAAGTGTCTTTTTTTTATTTTGCCTCTCGAAATATAGTTTAAATATAGAATATTTATTAACCATGATTTTCCCTCAACACTTTGAAAATATTATTCTATTATATTCTAACATCTACTTTGGCTGATGAGGCTTCTTTTGGTTTAATGGTTGTTCTTTTGCAGGAGAGCTACGTCTTTTTCTCTGGTTGCTTATAAGATCTGTTTGCCTGTGGCGTTCTGAAGTTCCATCAAGATGTGTTTAGGTGTGGATTTATTTATTCAGCTCAGGACACATTGCATTTTTAATCTGATTTATGAAATTTAGTCAATTTATGCAATATGATTCTACACCTAGAAAACCCTATAGTCTCTATCCAAAAGCTCCTTGACTTGATAAACAACTTCAACAAAATCTCCCGATACAAAATCAATGTAAAAATATCAGTAGGATTCCTACACCAATGACATTCAAGCTGAGAGCCATATCAAGAGCACAATCCCATTCACAATAGCCATAAAAAAAAAAAACCTAGGAGTACAACTAATCAGGGAAGTGAAAGGATCTTTACAATGAGAATTACAAAACCCTGCTCAAAGAAATCAGAGAGGGCACAAACAATGGAAAAACATTCCATGTTCATGGATAGGAATAATCAATATTGTTAAAAGGGCCATACTGCCAAAGCAATTTACAGATTCAATGCTATTCTTATCAAACTACCAATGGCATTCTTCACAGAAGTAGAAAAAACTATCTTAAAATTCATATGGAACCAAAAAAGAGCTCAAATAGCCAAAGTAATCCTAAGCAAAAAGAACAAAGCTGGAGGTATCATATTACCCAACTTCAAACTATACTGCAAGGCTACACAATCAAAATAGCATGATACTTGTACAAAAACAAACACATAGACCAATGGAACAGAATAGAAAGCCCAGAAATAATGCTGCACACCTACAACCATCTGATTTTTGACAAAGGTGACAAAAAAAAAGCAATGGAGAAAGGACTCCCTATTCAATAAATGGTGCTGGAATAAATGGTTAGCTATATGCAAAAGATTGAAACTAGAACCCTTCCTCACACCATATACAAAAATCAACTCAAGACGAATTAAAGACTTAAATGAAAAATTTAAAACTATAAAAACTCTGGACTTTGAGAGGCCAAGGCGGGCAGACCACAAAATCAGGAGATTGAGACCATCCTGGCTAACATGGTGAAACCCCATCTCTACTAAAAATACAAAAAAAAATTTGCCAGGCATGGTGGTGGGCACCTGTAGTCCCAGCTACTCAGGAGGACGCTGAGGCAGGAGAATGGCGTGAACCAAGGAGGCGGAGCTTGCAGCAAGCCGAGATTGCACCACTGCACTCCAGCCTGGACAACAGAGCAAGACTCCATCTCAAAAAAAAAAAAAAAAAAAATTCTGGAAGATAATCTAGGAAATACTATTCTGGACATAAGCTCTGATAAAGATTTCATGATGAAGACTCCAAAAGCAATTGCAAAACAAACACAAAAATTGAAGCTGGGACTTAATTATACTAAAGAGCTTCTACACAGCAAAAGATACTATGAAGCTAGTACACAGACAACCTACAGAATGGGAGAAATTTTTTGCAATCTACCCATCTGACAAAGGCCTGATATCCAGCATCTACAAGGAACTTAAACAAAATTACAAGAAAAGAAACAACCCCATTAAAAAGTGGGCAAAGGACATGAACAGATACTTCTCAAAAGAAGACATACACAGCCAACAAGCATATGAAAAAATACTCAGTGTCACTATTAGAGAAATGCACATCAAAATGACAATGAGATACCATGTCACACCAGTCATAATGGCTATTATTAAAAAGTCAAAAGATAACAGATGCTAGTGGGGTTGTGGTGAAAAGGGAATGCTCTATACTGCTGGTGGGAGTGCAAATTAGTTCAGCCACTGTGCAAAGCAGTTTGATGATTTCTCAAAGAACTCAAAGCAGAATTACCACTTGACCCAGCAATCCTATTATTGATTATATACCCAAAGGAATATAAATCATTCTACCATAAAGACACATGCATGCAAATTCATCACAGCACTAATCACAATAGCAAATGTGTGGAATCATCCTAAATGCCCATCAATGGTAGACTAGATACAGAAAATGTGGTACATATACACTATGGAATACTATGTAGCCATAGAAAAGAATGAGATCATGTCCTTTGCAGCAACATGAATGGAGTTAGAGGTCATTATCCTAAGCGAACTATCACAGGAACAGAAAACAAAATACTGCATATATGTTGTAAGTGGGAGCTAAACATTGAGTACATAGAGACGCAAAGCAGGGAACAGCACACACCAGGGCTTACTTGAGGGTAGAGTGTGGGAGGAAGGTGAGGACTGAAAAACTACCTATCAGGTGCTATGCTTATTACATAGGTGATGAAATTTTTGTATACCAAACCCTCACAATATGCAATTTACCTATATGACAAACCTGTGCATGTACCTTGAACCTAAAATAGAATTTTTTTAAAAAGAAAGAAATTTAGTCAATTTATGGCTTTAATCAATTTTCTGAAAGTTTTAGCCATAAACTCCTTAAATATTGGCCTTTCCCTTCTTTCTCTTCTTTCACCTAGAATTTCTACTAGAAATATATTGGGCCTTCTAATTCTGTTGTCCACATCTCTAAACTTCTCTTTAACATATTTCCAGCACTCAGTCTTTCTGTGCTGTAATCTTGATAATTTCCTTAGATCAATCATCTACTTCACGAATTTGCTCTTCATCTGTTTACTACCCTCTTTAAATCTAGCTAGACTTTATCTTATCCACTGAGATTTGTATTTCAATTACTCTTTTATTCTTCCTAGAAATTGTATGTGGTTCGTTGTTAGATATATCTGGACTATTCTGATAGTCTTGTTCACATTTTGGTAACTTGTTTTATGTCTTTAATCATGCTGTTATCTCTGCCTGATACTTCTATTGCCAGACATGCTTGGAGTCTAGTCCTATTGTTTGTCTTTGTTGATTCCTTCAGGATGGACTGTGTCATATGAGGTTGAGTCCCTGTTCTATAATGCAACAGTCATATTATCTTGGGTATATTACTTATCTTGACTAAATTTGTTTATTACTCTGTAAAATGAAATTAGAGATTAAAGCACTTGTTTCAGAATATTGTTGTAAGTACTAAATGAGATAATATGTAAAAGCCTTGGTGTAGAGCCTGAGCTCTCAGAACATAACTTTTCTTGCTAGTGTTTAGTGCTGGATTATCTCTAGTGCCCATCACAAAGCCTGGCACTTAGTTACTGTTCAGTAACTGTTTGGCAAATGAAAAAATTTAACTAATTTATGACCAATTTTACCATTACAAATTATCCAAATGCTAGTAATCTGTGGATGTACCATACTTGTACTATAAATGCTTAACTTACAAATATCTCAAACATCCATTTATTCATTCTCTATACAAGAACAACCATGGTCCTGATGATGAGATAAATAACAACGAATTTTTTTTAAAAATCCTGCTCTCATGGTGTTTACATTCCGGTGGAGATAAACTGATAATACATGGATCATATATTAGATGAGTAAATAGGAAGATGGAAGGAAGGAAGGAAGGAAGGAAGGAAGGAAGGAAGGAAGGAAGGAAGGAAGGAAGGAAGGGAGGGAGGGAGGGAGGGAGGGAGGGAACGAGGGAGGGAGGGAGGGAGGGAGGGAGGGAGGGAGGGAGAGAGGGAGGGAAGGAGGAGAGAGAAAAAAGAAAGAGAGGAAGAGAAAGGAAGGGAGGGAGGAAGGAAAGGAAAAAAGAAAAAAGGAAAAGAGAAAAGAAAGGGAAAAAGGGAAAAAAGTAAGGGAAGGAAGAAAGAAATCATGATTAAGGCTTAGTCAGAAAACTAAAGTGATAGATTGGAGAGCAGCTGAGTTAATGCTTTAGATTGGACAGTTTTACTCTACATGGATGTTGAGTTGAGGGCTGAAGGATAAGACCCGAGCCATTTGGTGATATGAATAAGAGCATCTCAGGCAAATGAGACAATTAATGCACAAGCTCTGAAGGAGCTTTGCTCCTTCAAGAAACACAAAAAGGTTCTGCACATGTATCCCAGAACTTAAAGTAAAATAAATAAATAAAAATACAAAAAGGCTGTGTGGCTGGAGTAAGATTAAGGGGGGACAGCCAGGCACGGTGGCTCATGCCTGTCATCCCAGCACTTTAGGAGGCTGAGTCAGGCGGATCACCTGAGGTCAGGAATTCCAGACCGGCATGGTCAACATGGTGAAACCCTGTCTCTACTAAAAATACAAAAATTAGTCGGGTGTGGCGGCACATGCCTGTAGTCCCAGCTACTTGGGAGGCTGAAGCAGGAGAATCGCTTGGGCCTGGGAGGTGGAGGTTGCGGTGAGCCGAGACCGCGCCACTGCACTCCAGCTTGGTGACAGCGAGACTCCATCTCAAAAAAAGATTAGAGGAAGGGTGGGTCGCAACAAGGTCAGAACAATAGCTATGTACCAGATCATGTAGGGCTTTGTGAACCAGGGTAAGGAGTCTGGAGTTTATTCTACACATACTGAGAAACCATTCGAGAGTTTTGAGCAAGAAAATGTGATCATCCAAGTTCCATTTTTAAAATGTCACACTAGCTGGTTAATGTCTGAGATGGAGAACTGTTGGAGGAGATGCAGCCAACGTGAAGGCTGGGCGGTTGCTGCTTTCTGCCTGATTCTCAACCCATCCTGAAACTACCGTTGCTGCCACCACCACAGCTACTACTACCGCCAGCATCTACACGAAAAGCTCTGGTCTCATAGGGCCATCTGGTGGCCATAGTAGGAACTGTTCGATCCCAGGGGCTCTGGAAACACCCAAGTCTTTTCAGACTACCACGATCTGTCTCTAATCAAATTATTTTAAGTCCCACTTTCAAAAGTATCTGTTATTCAATTTATTCATTTTCTCTTGTTTTTATGAATATGATAACAATAGGATATTTTGTTACTTTTCATTATAAGTAAAAAGAAGTCTGGACTACACTCTAATGGACTTGGTTACAACATTGTGAGTGAAATTTACTATTTGTCATAAGAGGCTTCATGGAAAACATGAGGATCAAATTCTCGCTCCCCTTAAAAACTACTTAAGAACACTTCTAGAACATAACAAAGGGACAAATAAGATTATTTATGATGTTACTTTAGTGAAGAAGTTGGAAGTCAAGCTCATGTATATATTTTTAGTTCCGAACGTGGCCCTAGATGTGGAATCATAACATCTGGAACAGCTGGCGAGTGCTGAAAGAATCTCAGGGTTTTTTCTTTTTTTTCTTTAAGAGAGTAGCAATTTGAAAGATGAGGCTTTGTTTCAGAAAGGAAAGCTATTTATAACTGGTAGCTGGCAATTGTTGAAGCTAGCTCTGGTTACTTTAGATATGAAATGAACTACCTTTTTCAAGAGTACAGTGGTCAAATCAGAAAACTCTCAACTTTTTCCTGGCTAATGCAAAGCACCTCTTTTATATTAATTTAAATGTGTGACGCCTGGACCACTGATCCCCCTTGGAGAGGATTTTCCAGGTGCAATAATGTGGCTAATTGCAATAAGCAGTCCTACTTTTCTCTACATGGATATTTTCTTGTCCATCACATTGAAAGATCTTAAAAGCCATGCTTACTCGCTCAACTTCATTTAGGAAACTTTGACACATTATAGCAAGTCTGTTAAAAATTTATTTCACTGGGCATAAAGATCTCTGGCTGCTTTGCTAGGCAGAAGTGAAGCAGAGAATTTTCACTCCAGATATAATTAGATCGACTCTTACTTTGGGGATACTTTTGGATCCTTCCACATCAAAGTAAGATCTGGAGAAGCAATGGCAAAATTCCTCTTTCTGGAAAAATTAATTGTGGCTTTCAGTAGCTGTCAGTGGACTGTAGCAAGACAGGCCTGTGCTCTTGCCAGTGATCTTTCTTCCCCGCCCATCCATACTGTTGTACTATCCCAAAGTACCTGGTCTCTTGGGCATGCTCTACATGAAATGAGTTAGGGGTCAGCCCTGTTCTCAGCAGAGACTTGTCACAGAATCTTTCACCACCATCGGCAGCAATTAGCACTAATTGGTACCCTGGGCACCCGCAGAACAGCAAGGTCAGTGATGGAGTGAACAGGCAGGACAAATTACCCTTTCGCCTCTGGGAAGTGAACTTATTGGTTCTGTGCAAAGCTGCTCTGTTCCCACTACCTTGGCTGGGCCTAGGAGGTGGATTAAGGAGGAATTTATTCTCTGCAGCTGTCATACAAGAGGATTGAAGAAGGTCAGTTCACTGAGTGGGCAAAACAAAGCAGTTGAGTTACGACCACGAAACAGCCGTAAACAGGTCTCCCCGTCCTCACTCCGTATTGCCTCACCCCTTCCTTTCTCTCCCTCTCGCTTTCCATTTCTCCCAATAATATTATAAATCCAATCAAAGCAAGCGCTCTGTCAGCATTTTTCTCTCCTTAGCCTCAGAGTGCCCGCTGTTTATACTCATTACCGTGCAACCTGGGTCACCCCGTGGCCAGGAAGGGATATGGTCATTTGTCTTCGCTTTGCATCGATATCAATTCATCCTATCCACTTCACCAGAGATACGGGAGTGACGTGAAAACAAGGAAACTGGGACCTGTGCAAAACTTTGGTCGCTGCAGAATATTAATTCTACTACGTGCCCTTGGGTTTGTCATTCTAATATCTCTACCATAGCTACTTTAAGTCAAGGGGTTGAAGAATCCTTGAGAGAATTAACAGGGAACAATTAATAATCCTTTCCTCTACTACAAGTAGCCACCAGACGACTTGGCATCACTCACAAGACAACAGAAGGCAAAGGAATGTTGGCATTCTGCCACCTTAGAAAACTCGCTCCTCCCTTTCGCTTAAGTCAGATGCCAGCACTCTTCTCAAGGCTGAGCAGAGAGGAACAGAAAAGGGAGTGGGCGTTTGATTAGCAAATTCACAACAAATAAACGACAGCACCAGGATATCATCAGTGCTCTTCTGTCTTCCTAAGATGAGGAATCGGTTTGAAACTAAACAAAAGCCATTCACTTTCCACCTTGCATTACTTAAAAAAATACTTCTTTTGTGAGTGTTTAACCATTCATTTGGGAGGAAGGAACCTCAAAATGGTTGACCTAGAAACAATTCAGCCTTGCAGAGATGTCTGAGCCCAGACATTACCAAAGCCAGGAAGGACCTTTTAGAAGTGTTTATAACTGGATCGATATGTCAACTGGTCCTGCCCTCAGCTCACCCCAGTTTTTGCTGAAACTGAAAGATAAGCCTAGAAACGAACTGCCAGAAGGCTCACAGTTGCCACAGATTGTGTAAGGAGGCAAATCTGGTTTTGGAGCTCCTTTCCCTTCCTAGACGGGCTCCAAGACAAGCTGATGTGATATCTGGCCTAGATATCTTTTCATTCTCAATGGCTAGTAAAACACCTGATAGAAAATGCTCAACAACTGTGGGTTATATGAAAGAATGGATAAATGAATCATCACTGAAAGGCTAGAAGAGGTATAGACTTTATAGCAACTAATTGAGTTCATTCCATTCAGCTCAAGGGATGCTCTTTGCTGGAGACCTAGAACAAAATGAAAAATATATGACATTAGCCAGAAAAGTAACACACTTTCATTTATTCAATCAACAAACATTTGTTGACACCTGTGATATGCTAGGCCCAATGCAAGGCAATTGTATACAAAATAAAAGACATAGACTCTGCCTCATAAAGTTCAGTTTAGTTGAACAGGCAGAGGTCAGAACACATAAAGAAAGACAAAGAGATGTGAAATAGCCATCCTAGACTACATCATGGAGAGTACAGAGCAGGAGGCTGCCCGCTCTGGGAATTTATAGAGGAGGAACATTTGAGCTGGGTCTTTGTAGAGCAAGCAGGAAACCAAAATAGGAAAGAGATGAGTATTCCAGGCTCAGAGAGCGATGGCAAAGCAGAGAATGGCTGTGATGAAGAAGGATGGGCTTGAGGGAGAGGAAGTAACTGAGCATCAAGTTGATAGGGAAATGGGATGGGGTGGAGAGGAAAGGAGGCAGAGAGGGTGGAAGGAGAAGGAAAGGAAAAGGATGGAGACTCAGAGAGCCTGGCCTGTCATCATTTGGCCAGGGGCCTGTGTTCTACCTAGAATACAGGTTTGGACTCTAACCTGAGGCAACAAGATATCACAAACAAGTTTTAACCAGGACAGTGGCAAGATCAGATTGTTTAAGAACACAATGTAATTAACCTGGTCCACAAAGCAGTGTCCCTTTCGTTCCCCATTCATTCTTTGAGTGTGCTTCTGGAAGCTTTGCATAAATGAATGTTTCCAAATGATATTAAAAGACTTAAGAAAAGTAAAAAGACGGTGTATGGAAGTTGTTGGTCAAAGAATGAAAAATTTCAGTTAGGAGGAATAAGTTCAAGAGATCTATTGTACAACATGGTGACTGTAGCTAATAGTGTATTGTATCCTTGAAAATTGCTGAGAGAGTAGATTTTAAGTGTTCTCCTCACAGTAACTTGGTAAGTATGTGAGGGAATGCATATGTTAATTATCTTGATTTAGCTATTCCACAAGTATACATATCTCAAAACATGTTATACATGATAAATATATACTTTGTCAATTAAATATATGTATATATATAATTTTTAATAACACTGTGAGAAATGGGCTGGAGCAGAAGAAAAATAAAGTCAGGAGAATGTTTGATAGCTATTTTAAGGGCAAAGTTTAGGAGGTAAAATTGATAAGCCTTGATGATGAAATAATTCAAAAGCTAAAAGGAAAAGTGGACTTGATAATAATGGAGGTGTTTCCAGCCAGGACAACTGAATGGTTGAAATGCTTCTTGAAAGACTAGAACCTCTACTTTTAACTCCAGAAAAGAGACACTTGGCCGTCAAAATAGCCTAAAATTGTCATCACTACGTTGAACTATTATATGCTTAAAGGCAAGAACAAATGGCATGTTTCCAGTCTGCATCAGAAAATAGCAAAAAATACTTTAAGACAGAGGAGCCTCGCAGAGATCAAGGAAACTATTACCTTAAACTATTATCGTTTCTCAAAGATCTAGTTGTGTTTTTGGTGCCTTTGGTGAATGAGAAAGCAAAGGCTTTCCTTGGAAGTAAGGATGAAAAATCATTTCAGTGATAAAGCTCCACATTCATTCACTCCTGACTTCCAGATTTTAAATGCAATCTTGATTTTATCTCACCTAAGAACAAGAGTGTGCATTTGGTTTTCTTATTAAAGTTTGACTGAAAAACTACTCAAGGTCCAGAGACAATGAACAATGATAGAAAGGTGAAGCACATTTCACAGGAATGTGAGACGGCAGGTCTGAGCCAGCAGCGGCCCCTCCCTCCGTCTTGGCCTTGCAGACATTTGCCTCCTCTGCCGCAGGCCTCAGGGATCCAGGCCCGTACATTATTCATTTTGCCTTTGGCATCCGGAGCACACCTTTCAACCGCATGGGCAGATGGATGGACACAGCTATGCTAGCAGTCACTTCCCCATTGCAAAATGTACCTGAAAACCACATCTTCCCAAGCTTTCCCTCAGGCCTTTTAAAAACTCAAAACCAGGTAAATTTTTCAGTTTTACACCGAAGTTAACAAGTACCCTATTGTGCAGGAGTTTTACTCAATTCCAAAAGGAGAAAGTATTTTTCAAAAGTTATAAGCCGCTTAAATATGGTTTTGCACAATAAGCTGTTTCATTTGGTTTTTAATCTGTATCAAAACTAGTCAAATGTTTACTACTTCCTAACTAGATCTGGCAAAGGTTTTATTCTATGTCCTTACTTTGTATTTTCTCTCAGAAATCTCAGGAAATTAAGGATAAAATGAGTATTAACAATGTTTATGTTACAAATGTAAACACAGGAAAGTCAAGAAACCTTTTAAACATTCCTGGATTTTTTTTTTTTTTTTTTTTTTTTTTTTTTTTTTTGAGACAGGGTCCTATTCTGTTGTCCAGGCTGCCATGCAGCTGCATGATCATAGCTCACTGCTGCCTCGACCTCCTGGGCTCAAACCATCCTCCCACCTCAGCCTCCCAAGTAGTTGGGACTACAGGCATGCACTACCACATGCAACTAGTATTTTTAAATTTTTTGTAAAGACAGGGTCTCACTGGGTTGCCCAGGCTGGTCTTGAAGTTCCTCAGCTCAGGTGATCCTCCCACGTTGGCCTCCTAGATTGCTGGGATTACAGATGTGAGCTACCGTGCTGGCCTAGGAAGCTTTTTAATAAGGAAACATTTAATAGTCATTTTAATTCATCTATGCTGTTCTCAAGTAAAAATTATATATTCTTGTCCTGTTTTCCAAATATTCCTCCACTGAAGAATTGATATGTCAGAATAAACGCACTTACAAAAGAATCTTTATTTTTGCTTTTGTTGACTTGAGTTTGTGACTCAAATAAACGGAATTGCTCAATTGTTTCACATGTATCATACCCACAGTGAAGCGTTTAATTTTTCTTACTGTATTTCTTGGTAATACCTGTCAAGTCAGCTAATCAAATAGATATCATGATCTACTCTGCTGTGTTCTTTTATCTCTTCTGCTTATTATCTGAAACACACCAAAGGCAATAGGAGGCATGAGCAAATTTAAATCCCTTATGAATTATCCCTAGCAACGGTATTTTGCCTTTACCTTCAAGAAGGGCTTTTCATAATGAACTCTCTTATGGAGACTTTGAAGCAAACAGAAGAGAGGCACGAAACTGAGCACCCTGCGGAGAGCCTTTCTAAACAGAAGGCCAGGCCATCTTCCCGCTCAATTCTGCCTGGACAGCATTTGTTAGGGGTAAACAATTTTCTCTTCTTCCTGAGCCCTGCACAAAACATTTTCAGGATCTAACTCCCAACGCAACAGATTTCTTGACATCTAATCACAGCCGCCTGGTTTTATTGCTAATAATGGTCTATTAAAATTCCAAATCAGCTTATTAGTATCTTTATGTATTTCTTTAGTGAATAAAACAAGAATTCCAACAGAATTCTCTTTTTAAGTCAGTAACAAAGCTGGAAACCATCAAAGTGATAAGGCACAAAAAAACAGAGAATTCATCTTTAAATTGCTATCAAGGGAAAGGAAAACAAAAAAAATATGGGGGTCATTCACTGTAGCAACAACCTCTCTCCTAATAAAAAATCAAATGCCATGCATGCAGATATTGGCCAAGACAAAGGAGAGAAGTTATTTCTACTAAGGATCTTTCACCTAAGTGGCCATTTTCATTTGACGATATTTAGCACTGTGAGAAAATTAAGTAAATTAAAGGTTTAACATTAGCATGCACCTATTTACATAAAAGACAAGTTTAAAACAAGATAATATGGTAAGATGATGTAGAAAGAGAAATAATTTCTCTAAAAGGAATTAAAGTTAAAAAATAAGAATCTTAGGCCGGGCACGGTGGCTCACACCTGTAATCCCAGCACTTTGGGAGGCCGAGGTGGGCGGATCACCTGAGTGAGAAGTTTGAAACCAGCCTGGCCAATATGGTGAAACCCCATCTCTACTAAAAATACAAAAATCAGCTGGGCACGGTGGTGAGTGCTTGTAACCCCAGATACTTGGGAGGCTGAGGCAGGAGAATTGCTTGAACCCAGGAGGCGGAGGTTGCAGTGAGCCAAGATCGCACCATTGCACTCCAGCCTGGGGGACAGAGCGAGACTCCATCTCAAAGAAATAAATAAGAAGCTTTTTTAAAAATAAAAATCTTTTTCTAGAGATATGGGAGTCTATGCTCTGCTTGGAAACTACGTTGTCAGTAGAAATAAAGCTATGATCAGTAACTACAAGGGGCTAGGCACTGAACACAGGTCCTGTGAACATGGGTGAGGGCTCCTGTGGTTCCCAACCAGAGTGGGTGATCTCTGTTGCCCACAGGGAGAATCAGTGCCCTACATATAGCCAAAGAGCACTGCCTGAATGAGAGTAACAGTATCAACTGCCCTGGATGAAGACTCCTCCATCATTTTTTTTTCAAGATTGAGCAAGCCTGTGAAGTTCTTGAACGATTCGAAGAGTAGGGCCCTAATAAGACCAACGTAATAGTCTTCTGCTAACCAGGGAGACTGGAGCATACCAGTTTTTTCTTAATCTTTTAAAAAATGTGAGAAGTGTAATATTATTACACCAGTATTATAGTTTATGTATGTTTCAATAGCGAAACGTAAACAGATCTAGGAAATTCAACTCAAATAAAAAGTGGACATAAATATGCCAACTCTAAAGGTCAATATGGTTGTCTTTGGCTCTGTGCTATTTTGAAATGATCAGTCTGCGTCGAATGGCAAGATCTTCTTAAAAGGAAAGTTCCAAAGCACATTTATTGTTATGACTTAACTTGAGTTTTCTGAAGAAAACATATGGTTTTAAGAAAATATTGAATGTGGTTTTTGAAAATTCCTAAATGAATCTACATATACAGAAAAAATGCCTAATGCCACATATGAAGGTCATATACCTTCTTGACCCTTCATCCAGGAGCCAAATTCAGGTGGGTACCTGTAACTTCTCAGCTACTGGTAGATGACCACTCCCTCTTACCTGTTACTCAGCCTGTGCATAGATTTGAGTAAGTTCATCAGTTACCAAAAGTGAAGCATTGGACTCTGACCTTACAAAGCAAATAACTCTTTGGGTTTACAAAGGGCAAAAATTTCCATGGGAAATCCCACATATTATAATCATCCTGGGTGGATCCACATTGGTCCACCAATGTGTTCCAATACTATATTTCCTATGAACCAACTAAAGTCAGATTCCTGGAAGGAACATTTCTTGGTTCCTACCATATCTATGAAATGCCTACGTTCCATTACTGAGGTATTAAGAATGTTCAGAAAGCATGCTTCCTGTCTTGGTCGGATCACGTCTACACCATTGCCTCGAGCTTTGGAGACCACAATTTAAGAGGCAATATTGAGTAATTGGAGTATGTCCAAAGAGTGTAATCAAGATTGTGAAAGTAACTTCAAATGACAAATGATTGAAAAAGAACTAGTGATGCTTAGCCTGGAAAAAGAAAAACAAAAAGACTGTCTTAGACTGTCTTATACTCTTCTCATTGCAATTTCATAGAAAAGGTTAGTTTTGCATGGAAAAAGGTTTATTTTTTGTTGGTTATAAGAGGTAAGCAGATTTCAGCTCCATATAAGGAAGTACTTTCTCATAATTAGAATTCACTGTTTTGTCAAAGATAAGGGTCACTTTCCTGAAAGAATTCCCATTCACCATCTGCTACCAATACTTTTGCACTAAATAAGAGATTAGACTCCTAAGCTTTAAGGTAGCTTTAAATTCTAGGTTCCTAATAGTCTGTATATTTGGTTAACTCATAACATATTATACTTAAACACATTTTTTGCATGAGAATTTTGAGTCATTCTGGAACCAAGAGGTTCTTCTAAAGCAACTGATTAAGTCAAAAACACTTGATTTGATGCCAGTAGATATGATCCCCATTACCTTACAGATTGCTAAAACTGTGAAAGCATAAACTTCAATATTAGGCTTAGGTTCAAATCCCTCCTCTAACATTTAAAACCTGATGTGGCCTAGGCAAGTCCCTTAACCTCAATAAGCTTCAATTTCTTCATCAGTAAAATGGGACAATAGTGTTTAGCTCACAAGACTGTTGTAAGGATTTTTTTTTCACATTCATACAAGCCATGTAATTAAAGTGTACAATTCAGTGGTTTTCAGTATATTCATAGCATTGCACAACCAATACCACTAATTCCAGAACATTTCCATCATCCCCCCCAAAACCTCTGTACCCAGCTGCAGTCATTCCCTATTTCTCCCCAATCCCTATCCTCGGGATAATAAACATAAAGAACTCAGCAAAGTTCCTGGCTCAAAGAAATCCCTTGATATAGGGCAGTTGTTATCAGACATCATGCCTACCACATCCCGACAACATGAGGTTGGAATGTGCTTTTTCCCTGTACCATTTGAATACTTTCTACATGCCCCAAGACATACTAGACATATACACATAGAGGAAGACGGATGGGGAAAGGGAGGGACACAAAAGATTTTTTATGCACAGTCCATAAGCAAATACGTAAATACATCTGAACACACAACTCTTTTTTTAAATGTTTCATTTCGAGAGAGAGTCATAGATTCATGTGCTGTTATGAGAAATGACACAGAGAGACATGTGTACTCTTTACACATACCTATGTAATCTAGCTATTTTTATGTAATCTAGCTATTTTCTTACGTTGTGAGGCTTTGTTGTTAGTGTTCTGTCCTCCATCCAGTTTACCAGTGCAGACAAAGAGGGGAAATAATTAATGTTGCTGAGTGGACCGGCCATGAAAGCACTGAGAACCTGGGAGTATTCTCCCTGGAGATCTGTGCAGTCACTCTCAGCTTTTCACTTTAGCTTGAGACACTGTCACTCCCTACTGAGTCTTCCTTTCTACAGAACCCCTGACCACTTCCGGGTGAAAAGCAGAGCCCTTTTCTGTGAGGCTGAACTACTCAGGTTCTTGGAAAATGGCGGTGTTGTGGCTCATTGGGCAAAGGGTGTAGTTTGTGTTTAACATTGGAATATTCCAATTTCTATTGATTAGATCAATTAATATTCTAGTACTGAGGTGAGGTAGTATGTTTTCTTTCCTCCAAAAACAATTACTCTGTATTGACTGAGCTCTAGGGGAAATGTTTCCTAGGATATAGCTGAGGTTGGTTTCAACGCAGTTGGAGTCTTTCATGTGGAAAATTCTCTACTTAGCAATTACATGCAATGAGAAAACTTGAATTCATAAGTGGTTCAGTAAATCACAAGCCATGAAGAGTATAGGAAGAGCCAAAGAGAGAGAGTCTGGGCATTTAGCCAAATTCACATCACCAATATTTCCCAAAAAATGGCCAACAAAAATCTTGTGGAGAGCATTTTAAAAACACAGATTTCTGCACCAAAATACATCCATCCCCACTCTTGGTGGCTCTAAATTCAATGGATTAAGGCAGAGCAGAGAAAAAGGATTTCCATAAAGCTTCCCATGGGGTTCCGCTCAGGAGCCAAGGTTGAGAACTATTGCTTCAGGCTGGTATATTTCACTGTGATGACTGTCCCCTCATAGCGGGAAAGAGAAAATGAACACCTCCCTTCACCTCCACTGTCAAAATTCTTAAATTTCTTTTATTTTAAAATTATTTTGTACAATGAAAATGATGAATTTCAGTTTTTCAAATTACTTAATGGAGATTATCTAGTTGGAGGTATTATGATACCAGTTTCGTGGAAGAATATGCCCTGAATTCATCACATATTTGGAAAGGAAAAAAATACTATACTCCATGCTGCCAGAATATTTCACTTGTGACCAAAAAAAAAAAAAAACTCACCAAGCAAGGCTGGGCACAGTGGACCATGTCTGTAATTCCAGCACTTTGGGAGGCCAAGGTGAGTGGATTGCTTGAACCCAGGAGTTCGAGACCAGCCTGGACAACATGGTGAAACTCCATCTCTACAAACAAATACAAAAAATTAGCCAGGTGTAGTGGCATACACCTATAGTCCCAGCTACTGGGGTGGCTGAGGTGGAAGGATCACTTGAGTCTGGGAGGTCAAGGCTGTAGGAGCGAGACCACATCTCAAAAAAAACAAAAAACAAAAAACAAAACAAAAAAACGAAAAAAAAAACAACTCACCAATACCAACCACCTTCTAGCTTATCCAGCAAGTGGTGAAGGTGGGTGAAAACAAGGTGCATGCCCAGGTACACTCCTACACTGATGAAATCAAGAACTCTGACTGAGCTTCCCCCACTATGTTCCCCCATCCCTTACAAACTCCTCTGTACCCCACAAATCCCACGCTCAACATTGTCACTGTTCGTGTATATCAGAATCATACCTCTGAAGACCATATAAAGGTTGGGAATCCAATCTCTGGGACTAGGAGCACATTTTTAATTAAGAGCCTGTCTGAATTTGGAGCTATTACACACTGTAGCAATAAAATTAAACACTGTCACTCTCTGTTCTTTAATAGCTTACACACATCTCATATCCAAAGTCCCCAAACTAGAATTTTAAGAAATATCCCCTTAGTCTCTGGCTGTCAAATAATCTCTGCACAATTTTTCTCACTGCGTCTTCACTTCATAGACTATAACTATGCTTAAAGTGTTAGACTCAAATGGGCATATGTGGCCCATAAACATAAAAGAATACTTAGTGCATGCAAAAATGATCGCCTGTATCATGCAATCTTGCAAGAACTTGGGAAGGATGGAGCCTAGAGGAACTGACCCATAGGAAGGCCTCTTGGGAAGGTGTTCTTTCCAGAAAGAGGTGCCTGTAGAGATATGAATCATCAGACACAGCCGATGGAGTGAGTGGAGGATACAGTGGAGCAGGTAGGTGAAAGCATCTCCCTTTTGTACCAACATGCCCCAGCCTCAAAGGATGATCTCTGAAGACGGAGATGTAGTGTACGGCCACACAGTGGGTCTCAAAGTCTTGTTCCCAGACCAGCAGCATCAGCATCACCAGGAACTTAGAAACACAAATCTTCGGGCCCCATTCCAAATCACTGAATCAGAAACTCTGGGGTTGGGGTTCAGCAACCTGTGTTTTGACAAAACCTCCAGGTGATTCGGGTGCACCCTTAGGTTTGAGAACCACTAGGTTACAAGAAATGGGAATCTGAAAAGTACAATCAGACATTTCTTCTTAGGCTGTAAGTATCAAAATCTCCCTTCCCACCCCAGTGTCCTCTCTGCTTGCTCCCTGTCTTCATTCCCTTACACTTGGCTCCTCTTCCGTCTCCTCCCTCATCACCCCTTCCGCCTCAACACACACCAGCAAACACCTGTACAGTGTTCAAAGAACTAGAAACCAGCCCCCATTTCTCCATTTCTTGGAGAATGTATTTCATAATGTGTGCGAAGTGCGCAGGCAAGGGGCAGAATTGAAACAATACCTAATTAAAGAAGACAGAGGGGGCGGAGCAAGATGGCCGAATAGGAACAGCTCCAGTCTCCAACTCCCAGCGTGAGCGACACAGAAGACCGGTGATTTCTGCATTTTCAACTGAGGTACTGGGTTCATCTCACTGGGGAGTGCCGGACGATCGGTGCTGGTCAGCTGCTGCAGCCCGACCAGCGAGAGCTGAAGCAGGGCGAGGCATTGCCTCACCTGGGAAGCGCAAGGGGGAAGGGAATCCCTTTTCCTAGCCAGGGGAACTGAGACACACAACACCTGGAAAATCGGGTAACTCCCACCCCAATACTGCGCTTTAAGCAAACAGGCACACCAGGAGATCATATCCCACACCTGGCCGGGAGGGTCCCACACCCACGGAGCCTCCCTCATTGCTAGCACAGCAGTCTGTGATCTACCGGCAAGGCAGCAGCGAGGCTGGGGGAGGGGCGCCCGCCATTTCTGAGGCTTAAGTAGGTAAACAAAGCTGCTGGGAAGCTCGAACTGGGTGGAGCTCACAGCAGCTCAAGGAAACCTGCCTGTCTCTGTAGACTCCACCTCTGGGGACAGGGCACAGTAAACAATAACAAACTCAGCCGAAACCTCTGCAGACGCAAACGACTCTGTCTGACAGCTTTGAAGAGAGCAGTGGATCTCCCAACACGGAGGTTGAGATCTGAGAAGGGACAGACTCCCTGCTCAAGTGGGTCCCTGACCCCTGAGTAGCCTAACTGGGAGACATCCCCCACTAGGGGCAGTCTGACACCCCACACCTCACAGGGTGGAGTACACCCCTGAGAGGAAGCTTCCAAAGCAAGAATCAGACAGGTACACTTGCTGTTCAGAAATATTCTATCTTCTGCAGCCTCTGCTGCTGATACCCAGGCAAACAGGGTCTGGAGTGGACCTCAAGCAATCTCCAACAGACCTACAGCTGAGGGTCCTGACTGTTAGAAGGAAAACTATCAAACAGGAAGGACACCTACACCAAAACCCCATCAGTACATTCCCATCATCAAAGACCAGAGGCAGATAAAACCACAAAGATGGGGAAAAAGCAGGGCAGAAAAGCTGGAAATTCAAAAAAATAAGAGCGCATCTCCCCCGGCAAAGGAGCGCAGCTCATCGCCAGCAACGGATCAAAGCTGGACGGAGAATGACTTTGACGAGATGAGAGAAGAAGGCTTCAGTCCATCAAATTTCTCAGAGCTGAAGGAGGAATTACGTACCCAGCGCAAAGAAACTAAAAATCTTGAAAAAAAAGTGGAAGAATTGATGGCTAGAGTAATTAATGCAGAGAAGGTCATAAACGAAATGAAAGAGATGAAAACCATGACACGAGAAATACGTGACAAATGCACAAGCTTCAGTAACCGACTCGATCAACTGGGAGAAAGAGTATCAGCGATTGAGGATCAAATGAATGAAATGAAGCGAGAAGAGAAACCAAAAGAAAAAAGAAGAAAAAGAAATGAACAAAGCCTGCAAGAAGTATGGGATTATGTAAAAAGACCAAATCTACGTCTGATTGGGGTGCCTGAAAGTGAGGGGGAAAATGGAACCAAGTTGGAAAACACTCTTCAGGATATCATCCAGGAGAACTTCCCCAACCTAGTAGGGCAGGCCAACCTAGTAGGGCAGGCCAACATTCAAATCCAGGAAATACAGAGAACGCCACAAAGATACTCCTCGAGAAGAGCAACTCCAAGACACATAATTGCCAGATTCACCAAAGTTGAAATGAAGGAAAAAATCTTAAGGGCAGCCAGAGAGAAAGGTCGGGTTACCCACAAAGGGAAGCCCATCAGACTAACAGCAGATCTCTCGGCAGAAACTCTACAAGCCAGAAGAGAGTGCGGGCCAATATTCAACATTCTTAAAGAAAAGAATTTTAAACCCAGAATTTCATATCCAGCCAAACTAAGTTTCATAAGTGAAGGAGAAATAAAATCCTTTACAGATAAGCAAATGCTTAGAGATTTTGTCACCACTAGGCCTGCCTTACAAGAGACCCTGAAGGAAGCACTAAACATGGAAAGGAACAACCGGTACCAGCCACTGCAAAAACATGCCAAAATGTAAAGACCATCGAGGCTAGGAAGAAACTGCATCAACTAACGAGCAAAATAACCAGTTAATATCATAATGGCAGGATCAAGTTCACACATAACAATCTTAACCTTAAATGTAAATGGACTAAATGCTCCAATTAAAAGACACAGACTGGCAAACTGGATCAAGAGTCAAGACCCATCAGTCTGCTGTATTCAGGAGACCCATCTCACACGCAGAGACATACATAGGCTCAAAATAAAGGGATGGAGGAAGATTTACCAAGCAAATGGAGAACAAAAAAAAGCGGGGGTTGCAATACTAGTCTCTGATAAAACAGACTTTAAACCATCAAAGATCAAAAGAGACAAAGAAGGCCATTACATAATGGTAAAGGGATCAATTCAACAAGAAGAGCTAACTATCCTAAATATATATGCACCCAATACAGGAGCACCCAGATTCATCAAGCAAGTCCTTAGAGACTTACAAAGAGACTTAGACTCCCATACAATAATAATGGGAGACTTCAACACTCCACTGTCAACATTAGACAGATCAACGAGACAGAAAGTTAACAAGGATATCCAGGAACTGAACTCATCTCTGCAGCAAGCAGACCTAATAGACATCTATAGAACTCTCCACCCCAAATCAACAGAATATACATTCTTCTCAGCACCACATCGTACTTACTCCAAAATTGACCACGTAATTGGAAGTAAAGCACTCCTCAGCAAATGTACAAGAACAGAAATTATAACAAACTGTCTCTCAGACCACAGTGCAATCAAACTAGAACTCAGGACTAAGAAACTCAATCAAAACTGCTCAACTACATGGAAACTGAACAACCTGCTCCTGAATGACTACTGGGTACATAACGAAATGAAGGCAGAAATAAAGATGTTCTTTGAAACCAATGAGAACAAAGATACAACATACCAGAATCTCTGGGACACATTTAAAGCAGTGTGTAGAGGGAAATTTATAGCACTAAATGCCCACAAGAGAAAGCAGGAAAGATCTAAAATTGACACTCTAACATCGCAATTAAAAGAACTAGAGAAGCAAGAGCAAACACATTCGAAAGCTAGCAGAAGGCAAGAAATAACTAAGATCAGAGCAGAACTGAAGGAGATAGAGACACAAAAAACCCTCCAAAAAATCAATGAATCCAGGAGTTGGTTTTTTGAAAAGATCAACAAAATTGACAGACCGCTAGCAAGACTAATAAAGAAGAAAAGAGAGAAGAATCAAATCGACGCAATTAAAAATGATAAAGGGGATATCACCACCGACCCCACAGAAATACAAACTACCATCAGAGAATACTATAAACACCTCTATGCAAATAAACTGGAAAATCTAGAAGAAATGGATAATTTCCTGGACACTTACACACTTCCAAGACTAAACCAGGAAGAAGTTGAATCCCTGAATAGACCAATAGCAGGCTCTGAAATTAAGGCAATAATTAATAGCCTACCAACCAAAAAAAGTCCAGGACCAGATGGATTCACAGCTGAATTCTACCAGAGGTACAAGGAGGAGTTGGTACCATTCCTTCTGAAACTATTCCAATCAATAGAAAAAGAGGGAATCCTCCCTAACTCATTTTATGAGGCCAACATCATCCTGATACCAAAGCCTGGCAGAGACACAACAAAAAAAGAGAATTTTAGACCAATATCCCTGATGAACATCGATGCAAAAATCCTCAATAAAATACTGGCAAACCGGATTCAGCAACACATCAAAAAGCTTATCCACCATGATCAAGTGGGCTTCATCCCTGGGATGCAAGGCTGGTTCAACATTCGCAAATCAATAAACATAATCCAGCATATAAACAGAACCAAAGACAAGAACCACATGATTACCTCAATAGATGCAGAAAAGGCTTTTGACAAAATTCAACAGCCCTTCATGCTAAAAACGCTCAATAAATTCGGTATTGATGGAACATACCTCAAAATAATAAGAGCTATTTATGACAAACCCACAGCCAATATCATACTGAATGGGCAAAAACTGGAAAAATTCCCTTTGAAAACTGGCACAAGACAGGGATGTCCTCTCTCACCATTCCTATTCAACATAGTGTTGGAAGTTCTGGCTAGGGCAATTAGGCAAGAGAAAGAAATCAAGGGTATTCAGTTAGGAAAAGAAGAAGTCAAATTGTCCCTGTTTGCAGATGACATGATTGTATATTTAGAAAACCCCATTGTCTCAGCCCAAAATCTCCTTAAGCTGATAAGCAACTTCAGCAAAGTCTCAGGATACAAAATTAATGTGCAAAAATCACAAGCATTCTTATACACCAGTAACAGACAAACAGAGAGCCAAATCAGGAATGAACTTCCATTCACAATTGCTTCAAAGAGAATCAAATACCTAGGAATCCAACTTACAAGGGATGTAAAGGACCTCTTCAAAGAGAACTACAAACCACCGCTCAGTGAAATCAAAGAGGACACAAACAAATGGAAGAACATACCATGCTCATGGATAGGAAGAATCAATATCGTGAAAATGGCCATACTGCCCAAGGTAATTTATAGATTCAATGCCATCCCCATCAAGCTACCAATGAGTTTCTTCACAGAATTGGAAAAAAACTGCTTTAAAGTTCATATGGAACCAAAAAAGAGCCCGCATCTCCAAGACAATCCTAAGTCAAAAGAACAAAGCTGGAGGCATCACGCTACCTGACTTCAAACTATACTACAAGGCTACAGTAACTAAAACAGCATGGTACTGGTACCAAAACAGAGATATAGACCAATGGAACAGAACAGAGTCCTCAGAAATAATACCACACATCTACAGCCATCTGATCTTTGACAAACCTGAGAGAAACAAGAAATGGGGAAAGGATTCCCTATTTAATAAATGGTGATGGGAAAATTGGCTAGCCATAAGTAGAAAGCTGAAACTGGATCCTTTCCTTACTCCTTATACGAAAATTAATTCAAGATGAATTAGAGACTTAAATGTTAGACCTAATACCATAAAAATCCTAGAGGAAAACCTAGGTAGTACCATTCAGGACATAGGCATGGGCAAAGACTTCATGTCTAAAACACCAAAAGCAACGGCAGCAAAAGCCAAAATTGACAAATGGGATCTCATTAAACTAAAGAGCTTCTGCACAGCAAAAGAAACTACCATCAGAGTGAACAGGCAACCTACAGAATGGGAGAAAATTTTTGCAATCTACTCGTCTGACAAAGGGCTAATATCCAGAACCTACAAAGAACTCAAACAAATTTACAAGAAAAAAACAAACAACCCCATCAAAAAGTGGGCAAAGGATATGAACAGACATTTCTCAAAAGAAGACATTCATACAGCCAACAGACACATGAAAAAATGCTCATCATCACTGGCCATCAGAGAAATGCAAATCAAAACCACAATGAGATACCATCTCACACCAGTTAGAATGGCGATCATTAAAAAGTCAGGAAACAACAGGTGCTGGAGAGGATGTGGAGAAATAGGAACACTTTTACACTGTTGGTGGGATTGTAAACTAGTTCAACCATTATGGAAAACAGTATGGCGATTCCTTAAGGATCTAGAACTAGATGTACCATATGACCCAGCCATCCCATTACTGGGTATATACCCAAAGGATTATAAATTATGCTGCTATAAAGACACATGCACACGTATGTTTATTGCAGCACTATTCACAATAGCAAAGACTTGGAATCAACCCAAATGTCCATCAGTGACAGATTGGATTAAGAAAATGTGGCACATATACACCATGGAATACTATGCAGCCATCAAAAAGGATGAGTTTGTGTCCTTTGTAGGGACATGGATGCAGCTGGAAACCATCATTCTTAGCAAACTATCACAAGAACAGAAAACCAAACACCGCATGTTCTCACTTATAGGTGGGAACTGAACAATGAGATCACTTGGACTCAGGAAGGGGAACATCACACACGGGGCCTATCATGGGGAGGGGGGAGGGGGAGGGGGGAGGGATTGCATTGGGAGTTATACCTGATGTAAATGACGAGTTGATGGGTGCAGCACACCAACATGGCACAAGTATACATATGTAACAAACCTGCACGTTATGCACATGTACCCTACAACTTAAAGTATAATAATAATAAATAAATTAAAAAAAAAAAGAATCTAGTAGGAAAAAAAATGAACAGAATAGAAAGAATTAACATATAAAATATATGTAAATAAGAAAAAAAAAAAAAGAAGACAACACCACACGTTTATCACATTACACTGTTGTGTATTTACCCCTTGCCACTTTTGATGCATTTGCATATCATCTTTTATAATTCAATTCACTTGCTTAAATCATTTCTTTTATTTTTACTTATTTATTCAGAAGGAAAAGTTCATTTTGCAGATCACCGGGTCCTCCCAGTGGTGATCATCTGTAATTTCATACTCAAATTTTATTCTCGGAGCTCTAGGGTAATGGTATCTAAATCCTTAGAATATCACCTACTTGGTAGGAGCATGAAATAGAAGCAAAGCAAGCATTTTATTTCAGAGAGATTGCATCAACATCCCAGCTGAAATTTCTTCAGATGTTGGCTTTGACTTCTTGCATTTATCAAACTCCGTATTCAGTCATCTGCTTCGTAGAGATGACAATCAGCAGGCTTCAGGCTCTGCTGGTCAGCTCAAAAATCAGCCAGGAATAAGCACAATAAAGAGACTATCAGAGAGAAACACTTGTGATTCCTTTCCTCAATAACCTTGGGGTCTCTCACTCGGGTTTCCATTTCTACCATGCTGCTTTTGAAGTTGTGCCTGTGCCAGGTAACCATTTCTCACAAGAAGTTTTAAATACAATGTTTTCCCTTCTCTCCATTCTGGAACATTCAATGGCTGCCTTGCCTCTGCTCTCCTGTGGCAGTCAGCACCGTCCTCTTCACCTTATGCTCACAAGACAGCCTCTGACATTGTGGCAGCTCTCCGAGCCACCCCTCCTTCCCCCCTTCACCCACCACCCTGCTCCTGCATCAGCTTACATCGTGTCACCTGTTGGAGGGCTCCGGCCAGGGCTTGCGGCTTACTCTGCAATATCGCCCTCCAGGGACATAGGTGCCTGGTCAACCTCAGGCTAACAGGCACCAAAGGCTATTTCCACTTAGACAAGCACTTTGCTGCCAAAGATACTGGTGTCCTTCCAGTCTCCCACTGGGTCCCTTTGGCCTGGTCTTTGGCATTGGAAGGCTGTGCTGCCTGAGTCAATGCGGGCCCTCCCGTTGAAAGATTGCTAAAAGGTGGTTTCCAAGAACTGGTGTTCTCACATCACCCCATGGCTTAACTCTGCTGATTCAGGGAGAGTTCCCGCCTAGTAACAGACCTATAAACATCAGCACCGTTCACAGAATATGGCCACAAACAGATCATATGAGGTTTTAAAGTTCATCCCCACCCCCTTGGCCTTCTCTGCTGAAAAGTCAGCAGAGGGCAGCCCACATTTCATTCATTTCGTTCTTCCTGAGCCATTGCCCAAGCAAAAGAATAGCGTTTGCTTCCACCTCGGCACCTCCTTTATATAATAGGGTCTTTTTCGCTTCCCACATTGGTTGTTTTAAGATCAACATACACCTTTAAATTAATTGTTCTAATATGTGCTCCATATTCCTTGCAAAGAAAAACTTAGTGAAGTCTTCGCTGGGTATATATGTGGATTCATAAAATTCTACTCTTGGAGACATACTATGAATAGGAGTACATTTCTGCAGGCTCATCTCAAGAGTAGCCCACTTAAACTAATTTGTGCTCAGCTGGCAAATGAAGACAAGGTTTATGAAACCGGATAGCTCCAAATGAGCTGGGGAATAAAATTAAAATTTGGGATTTCCTTGCAGGGCTCAGAGTGGAAAACTTACACAAGGCCATACTCTGTAAACAGCACAAGCTTTGGTGCCATAGAGACAGAGGTTCCCATCCCAACAACTGCCACCCACGTGTAACCTGGGAGGAGGCCTATTTCTGCTGAGCCGTAATATCTTCACATATAAATTGGGGTAATGCCACTAGGGTTGTCAGGATGATTCAGTGAGATGCTACATTGGAAATCTCTAAAACAGTCCTGAAAGCAGTGAGTATTCCACTAATAATGGATAGTACTTCAGCAAAGGTTCGTAGAAGCTACAATCTTTCCAGCGAGTCATCGCAACAAGTCACTCCTATTTGCCCCCAAAGCTTAGCACACACACTTCCTTCTGCCTAGAGCATGTCCCATCTCTCCTCTCTGCCCTCACCTCCATCTCCTTCACCCAGCTACACCTTCCCCCAGAAGCCCTCACTATGCCCTGATTGTGCACTAAGGTCCCACTGCCAGGACACCCAGAACTGATTGGTTTTCATGTATTTCCCCTACCAGGCTATCCCCAGTTCTGCCTCTGCCCATCTGCACTGGGCTCATGGTCTCCATGAGGACTGGCCCTGACTACCTGTTCACTATTGTGTCTGCAGCCTCTGCTTGGCACATTGTGGGTTTTCAGTAAATACTGAATAAATAAATGAATGAATGACAACCATTAGAGGCTGCCAAAAGAAGAAAAACTAAAATTCAAGGAAAGTAAAAGGGAATTGCATTAATTATTCTTTATTCAACTATTTATTATGCATTAATTAATAGTTGCATACTTATAATTACCTTTCATCCTCCTTGAATTACTTCTTCAAAAAAATATGAAATCTATTCCCAAGAGTTCTAGCACTTTGTTCCCCTGACCCCTTGAATGTTGCACAAAATGTTACCTTAATTTCTTTCCAATACATGATTACAAAATGTTTTTATTATGCTTTACATCTTCTAATTCTTAAATTGACTATCTATTAATCACAGAGATACTAAGGAATGAGGAAGTCCTTGGTAGAAAAGTGTTAATAATTTACCAGTTGCCAACTGTACTTTTACCTCTGCATGCCAGGTAGGTAGAAGCATTACTCATGTTTTTTAATCTAAGAATTTCTTACATTTTTATGGCCTGTCCTTTGGGCTTATTTATGATGGTTTGTGACAAAGAGACAACCTTTGCCATTAAGATTCATACTCTACTAACAAAGAAAACGCAGAAGTAGATAAGAAGCCCAAATTGAACCATGGCACTAGATAAGAACACCCAAATTAAATAATGACACTAAAAATTAAAAAAAAAAATTCCAGTGAAGGTAATTTAAAATTAAAACAAACAGTATAAACATTGCAGACTATGGACAATGAGAATACAGAAATTTTCAAAACATAAACTACAAAATCTAGCATTTGCCAAATAAGTCACTTTAAAAATTTTATACTTATATTTGTAGTGTCATGAAATAATGCCCAGCTATTAAAATATTTTAATAGCATGTTTTAATCTCATTCTTTTGTGCCTTTGTTTGAAAAACCAAGCAATATTTTTTGGTTTGGTAAAGTGTTCTTGGTTGGCAGAAGATATTCAGTATTTTTCCGTTTTTCCCATTAATACCATTTATCACAAAACTGACCTGGATATCTGTTATTGTTTTTAATAATCCCTTGAAATTCCTTGATGGTAAATGCCAACTTGATTGGATTTCAGGAAAAGACAATTGCCTTAGAAACAAAGAAACAAACAAAGACAACAAACAAAGAACACAGAGGTCTCTATCATGAGAGTGAAAGCACTGCTCATGATAGAGACCAAAGGTTAGTTCAGTAGAATAAGCAGTCAACAGTGTATGCCCAGCAATCTAAATACTACACAGCCATATGCGACCTGAGTAAACACAAATGTCCAGCTCAGGAATCCTTCAAAAAGGAGTTAATATGACCTCACAACTAACTGATGCTAACCAAGGCACGTAAGACACAACCATCCCGTTAATACTACAGTATAATTATACAGAACACTGTCTTTGATTTTGTGTGGAACTTCAAAGCAAAGCAAATACTGACACTGGACTTGCAGGTAATATCCTAGACTTAATTTCACATCACAGACTCAAACATAGTGATATCTGGGTGTGGAACTCATTCGCAAACCACTTCCAGGCTTCATAAAGAAGATAGAAGGAACTGGGTCCACACACATACATACTAACACAAATGCCTATAATTTTTAAATTTTGCTGTGCCTGTATTCCTACTAATACTTTTGCAAATCATTTACTTGCTCCATTCCCAACTGTATTTCCTGTTATCGCCTTATAATTTATATGTGCCTTAAAAGTACATATTGTTGACCATTTTTATTTTCTTCACCTACAGATTTCCATGAAAACTAAATTAAAATGAAGTAGGAAGAAGCACAGTCTATTACATTTCTTTTAGTCTTATCAATAAGCTTACTTGTCTGATTTACTTATGGTTGACTTTAATTCTTTTATATCTATGATCCAAGGTCCCCAGCTTGTTTTCAAAGTTAATACCTGCAAATCTCTTCTTGCAGCTAAATTCCACTCAGTGGATGTGTTTTATTTCCAAATGATACTTAGAAATTATGTGTCTGTTCATGTGCAATGGTGCTACCTAAACAAATGAGACATGGTCTCTGTCTATAAAGACCAGGCATCCACTGAGAACGCCAAGCTCCTAGACTCTGAGGCCTTAACGAAAGAAATGGAACACTCCATTCTGTTATTGCTTCCTCAGCTTTTTTCTTCCACAATAGTGAGCTTCCTATTTGGCTGCAGATATGTTAGGAAGTTACCCAATGTCACCAATTCTTTATCCAAAAGAAAGGGAACAGAGTATGAATACAGAATGAAAAAAAGCTTTTTTTCTAAATTCTGGTAGACAAAAATTGGTACAAATCAAAGAGGATACATCATTACATTCCAAGATAGACGGTTTTAGTGCAGTACTTAGTTTCCAAAGACAGTTGATACAGTCTAGGGAACAGAACTCTCATGGTTACCTGTGTGTAATTTTAAGCTGCAGAGAATCTCCTGCAGGTTGGGGTGTCTTCTATGGAGTGATAGCTATTCTGTAATAACCTATATTAAAACCTTGACAATCAGTAAGTTCATTCTATTGGAAATCCAGAAAGTTACTGAAAGAATTGGACCAAGGTTTTTAATAACATAGTCTAGCTTGTCAAAAAGCCAGATAAAAAGGTGCGAAAATTCACAGTATAACTCCCTTAGATTGAAGTTAACAAATCAATTCCCAGTCGTTAAAATAAAAAAAAAAAAAAGTAAGGTAGAAAAGGTCTACTCCAATTACATCTTTTGAAATTAAATTATTGTAAAATTGGATCTAAAAAGTATGGAGAAACTGCAGCAAAAAGACAAAAGAATAAAAGAATGAAGTGGATAATAGAATGAAGTGGAAAAGAGGGGCATGGTGTGTGTGGGTGGGTGTTAAACTTTGGGAGTGAATGCTATAAACAGAATAAAACAATGAATCCGGAACACTGCGTTTGACAGATTGGCACATAGAGAAAGATGAACTTTACAGAACTGTATGTTTAGTTTGGTCCTAATGCTGTCTTTGAAAGGACACCTTATGTATTCTACCTAAAAATAACTTAGTAATGATATTCAAATATTTTCTTAGCAGAGGAGTCATTTTTTCATTTGTTACCCCAAGGTTTCTGCTGCATTTCCAACTCTCAGGCTCCCAGAAACCTCTAGAGGCAGCGTTCAGGAGCCTTGGAACTCTACTGACCAGTTCAAAAACCACTGTGGTATTAAATTCATGTTGTTCAAAGTCAACAGATACGCATACAACTGGAGTTGGGGAGAGCGTGTAGAACCTTCAAAATCATCTCAGTATACACACCCATATGTGATCTCTTAATGACTTGGGGCCTAGTCCTTGTTCTACCCTCTGTCTAGTCTTTTTGTTCCCTGAGGGAGCTTCACAAACTATCTCTAAGCTGTTGACTATAAATTTATGCACAGTGACTCAGCACTGACTCTTTCTCCCACACACTCTACACTCTACATGGTGGGAAGGTCTGTTGACTCTGGCAGCCAAACACATCTAGAACTGGCCACTTCTCGCCACCCCAATGCAGGCTGCCACCTCAGATTGCGGTAGCCTCTCCCTGGTCTCATCTCTCCCCATTCTAGTCTCAAAATGACAGCCAGAGTGGTCCTTACATGAGGAAAGTTTCTTTGACTCCTCTACTCGCAAAACCATTCACAGATTCTCCATTCTACCAGAAGAAAAGCCAGAGCTCTTTCTGAGGCCTAAAGGTCATGCTGGACCCTGTGATAAGCCACCCAGATCCTCTTCAGGGTGACCTAACCCCTGCTGCTGGAGCTGGTCAATGTCTTCAGGACTGCCTCAGCTGAAGTCACCTCACCCAAGGTCACAGAGTCTTCCCAGGGCAGCCCATATCCAATGACTGGGCCACACAGGGTCATCAAGGCCCAGACATATCTTTCCAATCAGGGCAACTCCAGAGGCCACTCTCAGGCCAGTGCTCTGTCTGGGGGTCACATCAGACTGTTACTGGGCCTGCATTGCAGTTTGACCTGTTTCTGTCCTACTTCCTTCCACTCCTTTCCATAGGTCTTCATTTCAACAGCACTCCCTAAAAAATGATCTGCTCACCCAATTCCCTCTCAGAGTGTGTTTCTAGAGAACCCAGCCTGCAACACAGTCCTACGTGATCTAGCTCCCTGTAGCCTCTCTAAATACTTGCTCACTCTGCACCAACCTCTCCTGCTTGCTCTGTGCCAAGCACACTGGCCTTTGATATTTCCAGAGGATTGACTGGCTCCTTCCTTCAGATCCCTGCATGGTTGTTCCTTCTGCCTGCAACACCCTTTCCCAGACACCTGCACTGCTACCTCCTGTCAGCTTCACCTAAATATCACCTTCGAAACAAGCCTACCCTGACCTACTCACATAGGAAATACAAGTTTTAAAATGGAACAGGTCTCATTTTTTTTCTCATGTATTTGCTTATCTTTCTGGATATTTATTTCATTTTTGAAGGAATGACTTCACCTGCTTTTAAAAGCTTGAAAATTCTTGTTTTAAATATATAAAGACAGTGCAGTGGTTAATACAGGATTTGGGCTTGTACAGACCTGGACTTGAATGTCGTAGCACTACCACTCTGCAGCTATGTAGCCTGGGGACATCTCAGCCTCAGTTTCTTTATCCGTGAAGTAGGGATAGCATAGCTTCTACCTCTTAGAATGGTTATGAGGATTAAGTGACTTTATGTAAGTAACAGACTGTGAAAATGACAGAGATCCATGTAAATATTGGGAATTATTGAGAGATTGTCCTATGAACCACATGTACTAAAAAAATAAAATAAAATACACTGGAGTATATTTGTAGCCTGACTTTCTGATCAGAGTTCTAGAAAATATTCTTTTCAACTATACTCAACCTGGAGTGGACAGAAAACTTTCACCAAAGCAGAAAGGATTAATTCTAGAAAGGAAAGTATCACCCAGAGGGCACAGTAACAGCCTAAAAAATGTTACTGGGGACATGGCAGAGTAATTGCCAAGCAGTGTCGTCTAGGCAGTTACATAGTACAAAATCCTAATTCTTTGCTCTTTTTGCACTGACTTTAATTACTACAGACTTTATTCTACTCTAAGGAAATTCTACTCTAAGGAAAGTTTATGTGAAAAAAATCATATTGTATTTCAAGTATCTAGATGTATATATGTTCATCAGAAGAGCTTTAAACTTTAAAACCAGCTATATGTCTGATTATCTGAGATCAGAGACCTAAATCTTTTCATACATATTTTTAACACAAAGTGTTTATGCTTATTTCTGTTTTTGTGATACAAAATAATGATTGTTGGCTTAAAACAAAACAATAACTTCTCCAAAATCTCAACAATTTTTGCTTGTGTTCACTCATTTTTCATTGGACAGAATAAAATGTCCTCATCCATGACCTCAAATCCACAAGCTTGACTGATTTCAGAGGTTACATCAGAGGTCCACTCTGCCAGGCAGAGATGATAGACCACCTATAAGATAGCACTAATGGAAACCACAAAAGTCTGAGATTTACCATTACATTATGTATCTGCCTGTTCAGATTTATTTGCAGATCCCACTGTAGTCGATTTCCTTATTTCTAAAGAGAGAATCATAAGCTTATGTTTAAAAGAATTAATAACAAGTTTCACTGAAGAGATATCATTAAAAACTATCATTTTGTGATTATACATTAAAAATAATAATTGCACCATTGATTAAAATAATAATAAATGGTGATATAAGGAATAAGGACAGCAGACAATGACAGCACAGTGTGACTTTGCCAAGAGTTTCTATTACTGCATGAGTAGAAGGCAGGCCTGGGTGCTGATGGAGACAAACTAGGAACAAGTTACCCCCAATCCTACAGACTCACATGCAGTATCTGGAAAAATTACTGCCTGGGGTGAGGCAAATTTGGGAAACTATCTTTTATTCTCATAGTGGTGTGTGTGTGTGTGTGTGTGTGTGTGTGTGTGTGTGCATCTGTGTGTGTATTTGCCCTTGGGAAACTCAATGGCACATAAGGTTATTCAGGGTTTTCTTTCAAGTGATTATTTGCTAAAAATTGCCTTAACCTTTCCACGTCCTCACTGAGGATGTCATACACTCCTCCGGTTTTTCTTCACAGCTTTATACAACTTAATATTCAGGCTAGGGAAACTGGAAATTTCCTCCAGGTCAAACAACTCCTTAAATCTATCTATAAATTTATTTTCCTTCTCCAACCTGAATTTCATGGCCCAGAGGATGATGGTGGTTTCTTTGCACAGATGGTCAAAGGTAATGAGGAGCTCTTCCAAGAAAGGATGAGCGTAGACCACATCTGCTGCCAAAATATAGTCAAAATTATTAGAAGACCTGGGGAAGTTTGTATCTAAAGCTACTCCCCAGGAGAGTTCTTTAACCTGAGGCAAATGCTTGCTTTTCATTTTGGTGTTTCGGGAAATATTATATTGCAGGTTTCCAAGTAATTCGGGTAAATCTGTGGCCGTCACATGAGCACCTGTGAAGCAAAGGACAGTAGAGAAAGTAACCCTCATGAGATAAGGTAGAACAATCAAGAGTTTCAAGCCAACATGCACTTTGCAATTCTGCAAAATTGTTCATCCCCCCACACAACAAGACTCGTCAGTACCTATACACAGAAAGGGAATCCCATTCAAATGGATGCTAAAGCAGCTATATGCCTCTGCTTAAAGAGAAAAAAAAGACAGAGACCCATGGTACTTTTGCGCACCACGGCATTTTTTACGTTCTCCTGGTTTTTTTTTTCTGGTATGTTTTGCTGTTACTATTGTTTTTGTTTGCTATTTATCTACTACATACTAGGAGAAAAATAATCAAGAGAAAGAGAAAGTCAAAATATTTGGCACCCTCACTGAAACAACGAGAAGTCATTGATGGAAGAATAGGTACCTCCCTAAAAGAATTCTGAGCCTCAGTCGTGTGAGACCAAGTGAGTGTATGCAACATCAGACATCCTCTAGTTGAACAGGAAGTGCTCAAGTGAGAAGTGGAGGGAGGAAAGAAGGCCTTTCCATGGCATTACCTGAAAAGTATGATGACATCCATGCTATGCCCAGGTTTTCAACTTGGCCCATCACAAGTGTAAATCTTCCCATCAAAAGATGCTAAAAACCTAGTCACAGCAAGTGTATAGTGCTCATAAAGCTACCGCTCACAGAAGAGGATGTAAACAATTTCCAGGATAGAAGTGAATAGTGATGGGTTTTTGAGGAAGAAATATGGCAGAAGCAAATCTGTAGAAATTTGGTCACTAAAGTAAGCTTTGAGCAGTAGCAAAGGCTGAAAATAATCTGCAAATAAATCTAAGATTGTCCAAATCTGCAGCATCAGAAAAGCACAGAGCAGGTAAAGAACAAGAAAGCAGAAATGGAAGAGAAGTCTAGTTCAGCTCAGACAAATAAGAAGCTACTCCTCAGCAGCAATATCACGAGTCTCTTGGCATCAATTGTATTTTGTGAAAACATTAAAATGGGAGGGAGATATGCCTATCATTGGTACACTCACAGAGATACAAGCCTTTACATTCTACTATGGGTGGGTCTATCATTTTCAACAAATATTTTTTAAATCTCAGGGTAGGGAACACACCTTTGCCCATATTGAATGTAAACTCCCCCTAATATCTTTTTGCCTAGAGAGATAAACACTACCACTTTAAGCATACTGACTAATCAAAGTTTCTATCTTTTAATATTTGTTCCAAGTTAGACAAGCGGACTCAAGGGACCAGTTCTTTTTAATAAAACCAATGACTCCCCGAAGCACAAATTCTGCTCCTAAGTCAGGCTTTCAGGTATAAATCGAATAGTGACTCTGACCTATCCTTACTAAATGGAATAGTGACTTTGGCAAACAATATCAGGATACAGCAACTTTAAAAAAAAAATGTATTTGGGAAGACTCCAAGAGACTTATAAATACTCTTATAAAAACAAATTTGAAAGTTGTAAATTGCTAAATGTTCAATTCCTCTAAAGATTTTAAAGTGGCAGGTGTGCACTTCTGAAGATCAAGGAAATCAGGATGGATCTGGGTAGCACACATCAGAGAAGGAGCTAAACTAAGGCAATGAGATAGATAACAATAGCAAAAAGACTGAACTGAAATAGGCTCAGGCATATATTAAAAACTATCACATGCTTAGTTGGAAAAGATGCTCGTGAGAGAACTCAGGGTAACAATAAAAAAGAATGGAGGTGGGTCAGGCACAGTGGCTCACGCCTGTAATGCCAGCACTTTGGGAGGCCCAGGCGGGTGAATCACCTGTGGTCAAGGGTTCGAAACCAGCCTGGCCAACATGGCAAAACTCTCTCTCTACTAAAAATACAAAAAAATTAGCTGGGCATGGTGGTGCGTGTCTGTAGTCCCAGCTACTCGGGGAGGCTGAGGCAGGAGAACTGCTTGAACCCGGGAGGCGGAGGTTGCAGGGAGTGGAGATCACACCACTGCACTCCACCTGAGCGACAGAGAAAAAATAAAAGAATGGAGATGAACTGAGAAAACAAATTCAAGGACAAACACCTAAAAATAGAAGCAGACGTGTGATTTTTGTGTGATTTCTAATACTCTCTCCCTATTCTAACACATGCTTTTTCATAAAAACATAGCACTTCAAAACTCAAAAAGAATCTACAACTACGTGGGAACACTGAAATGGTGCTAAAATTTAAAGTGCGTCTGAATCAGCAGCAATAGATCTGCCTCTGCCTAGTATTTCACATTTCTCCTCTTGCAACCAGAATGCTTCCGTGCACCGCTTAGTTAGAACACCTCATCTGAGGCTTGTGACAGTATTCCACAAGAAGAATTAATACAACTTAATGCAGAAAACTATGAAAGAAACCGGTAAGGAGACTTTACAATCTGTAGTTTCTAGATGAAGCCCATTCAAACAATTAAGGAGTCCCAGATAGGTGCAGGTCATAGTACACTGAATAGTAAAACAACTAATGATATTTGATCATCAAATTCTCTGACACTCCCTCTATTCAATCAGAAATATCTGCTTACCAAGTAAACTTGCCACAATGGAGACTAGTCCTGTTCCAGCTCCAATTTCAATTACGTTTTTGTCAACCATATTATACTGCTTTGCATTTGTTTCCAGGAAATAGCATAGAACAAGGGCCTATGAAAGTTAGAAAAAAGAAAACAGGGATGCTTGGCAAGTAATAACAGAAAGTAAAATTAAACTTTATTGGATAAATATGTCGCTAATGTTATGATATATATGCATGCATATATGAGTATGTGAGAGTACTCATGTGTGTACCTGTACATCACTCCAAGAAATGTCAACAAAAGTGCATCCTCTGAGAGGTTCAACATTTCTGTTAGAAAAATTCCTTGGGGATTACTGAGAGGAAAAGAGAGAGAACTAAAATAGTGGAATTCAGTTGCTTAGGTTTGATCATTTTTAAAGGAAGCAACTTCTGATAATACTAGTCATTTCCAAGTAGTGTGTGGGATCGGGGCAGGTGGGGTGGTGAGTCCACTACTCTTCACGGGACAGTTGGTAAAGGATTGAGGGTCTTTGAGGACATTCTACATGTGAGACTCATAAAGATTTCATTGCAATTGTTTAACTCAAATGGAACTAATAAAAGGGGAAATGAAAGTGTTTACTGCTCTAAACTCTTCTTTTAAAAACTGAAGAAGTAAACACCCTGTATTAATCCTACAAATTTTAATAAAGTCAGAAATACAATTAATTGAGGCCCCGTGGCCAGGCACAGTGGCTCACACCTGTAATCCCAGCACTTTGGGAGGCCAAGGCAGGTGGATCACCTGAGGTCAGGAGTTCCAGACCAGCCTGGCCAACATGGTGAAACCCCATCTCTACTAAAAATACAAAAATTAGCCGGGCATAGTGGCAGGCGCCTGTAATCCCAGCTACTTGGGAGGCTGAGGCAGGAGAATCATTGGAACCTGGGAGGCGGAGGTTGCAGTGAGCCGAGATCATGCCATTGCACTCCAGCCTCAGGGACAATTGTGAGACTTTGTCTCAAAAAAAAAAATTGAGGTCCAGGGTGGTGGCTCACGCCTGTAATCCCAGCACCTCGGGAGGCGGAGGTGGACGAATTACTTGAGGCAAGGAGTTCGAAACCAGCCTGGCCAACATGGTGAAACCCCATTCCTACTAAAATTACAAAAATTAGCTTGGCGTGGTGGTGCACGCCTGTAGTTCCAGCTACTCAGGAGGCTGCAGCAGAAGAACAGTTTAAACCCAGGAGGCAGAGGTTGCAGTGAGCTGAGACCATGCCCCTGTACTCCAGTCTGGGTGACAGAGCAAGACTCTGTCTCAAAAAAAAAAAAAAGAAGAAGAAGAAGAAAAAGAAAATAAAATAGAATTATAGAGTTAATTGGGAGAAGTAATTTCCCAATCACATGATTTCTAAAACATAGTATTATTTGAGGTCACAAAGAAGGAATATGGAACCTGTTTTCTTCTTCCAAATAGAACATAATAACGAACAAAACTGGCTGGAAAAATAATTGGAATGTAACAAATTCTGTATGAAATTATACCGATGGCCAAACAACAGCACCGTAACAATCCATGGCCTCAGTAATTCGAATCTCATGACCAATAAAATGAAAACTTTCCCAGGAAGTAGTTGTTATCGAAGTCGGAATAAAACATCTTGCCATGATCTCTGTGACCACCTGCTTGTCATCATAGTCTTCTCTGGTCTCTGAAAGGAAAAGAAAAAGGTAATAGTTGTATAAGTAAATCCATGAAAAGAGAAAAGAACTTGACAGAAATACAGCATTTCTGCTTAGACTAAGGAGCTTTTGAATTGACTTTAGGTGAGAAATAATAAGGTAAACTATTTGAAAATGACTCATAATGCAAACTAATATTGCCATTCATCAGGGTGGCAACATCTTTATTATTTTTATGGGAGCTGAAATCACCACTGTCTACTTCTGCAGTGCTACATGCAACAAATAATAATTGATGCACTTTTTTAAAGCAATGTATTTTAAGAGCCACCAATCAGTTCATATAGATTAAGAGAAAGATTGGTGATGGAATATAAGAACCCACCTCTTCATATTGGCCACCCAGTGCAATCCTGGTTGTTCTGTGTCCCAGGCATGGTGCTGAGTGATGGAATATAGTAGCTAGCCAAATAGACATGGTCCCTGCCCTTGGAAAAATTGGAAATCCACAGACACAAACATTGGCATCCCTATGAAGAATTGTTGGATTGGATGAAAGTGCTTTTCCACAGTACTCCCAACGCTCTTGGCTCTGGTGCCCACTTGGATAGACATTTCTAATAAATGGTGTGTTCTCAGCTTTGCCTTGATGAACAGTTTTGTCAATGGTTTGACTAACTGATGACATTACAAGTATTATAAAGTTTTCAGAATATATAAATGTGATGGCGACAACAAGTATAATAGAAAACTAAATGTGATGGAAAATTTCTTGAGTTATAACAATGAATTGGCCTTAACAATGTGAAATCTAACAAAGATAAGTCTAGAGACCATATTCAGCCTGAGTTTAGCAGCACTGTGTAGGGGGTGGGGACAGATAGATACATTTACTTCGCCACAAGCTCAATATGAGTCAAAAGTTTAATATGACCATCAAAAAATCGGTGCACCTAGCCCACATGAAAAATATAATTTCCAAAATCAGGGAGGTAGAGGCTTTATTTTACACCAGTCAGATTATACTTGTACATCCAGTTAGAGAAGGCCCACTTTAGAGGGACAATGAGAAATCGTAGCAACCGAGAGGTCAGAAATCTTGAAACTCACCTTATAAGGACAGTTTTGGGGAGTTCAACACGTTCATCAAAAAGTAAAGATCTGAGTGAACACAAGAGTGTTCAAAATTTGAAGGACTAGAAAATAGAGGGTTGGGGTGCATGCGTGTGTGTGTGTGTGTGTGTGTGTGTGTGTGTGTGTGTGTGTCCTGCTTAGAATACAGACAGAATCATGTACTCCTCAAAAGAACTCCAATTTAACCATACCCACAGGAAGGCCCAGCCTACCACCCACCTCTACCACTACTGCAAACATTGACCCTTGACAGAGATGGAGGGGAAACAAAGAAATTGAAATTTGGTATTTTTCAGCAAGAGCCTTCTCTTCTAATATTTTTCACTGTACTTCACCTTAAACAACTGTATGCATTCATATTCAGGAAGAGCTCTAAGAACCAAATAATATTGGTAACGTGTTTTATTTGAACTTTAACTTCTATTTCACTATATGCACTTGCCTTGCTAAGACTGGGGGTGCAGGGGGAGGGCAACACTTGCTGTGGAAGTTCTTTAGGGAAAAGTAGAGAACGTTAATTGCTTTCTTGACCTTTAACTGAATTTGTCCTCTTGGGCCTCCTTGCATACTACTTGTAAATGTAGCACTTCTATGACAAGTCACCTAAGGTATCAGGGATTAATAGATGTTACAGTACACTAAGTCCCAGGAACATCTTCAAAAGTCCCAGTCTTTGATATACAAACTTTGGCGGTGAATATTTACTGATACAACCTGACATCTTTGACTTTGCATGTTCTTTTAAAGGTTAGTTGGCCAGATTAGTGCTCCTGTCCTAACAACTACAGAGGAATAACAAATGAATTCCTAGCTTTTGACTGTGTCCTTCTGAATAGAGTTATTTCATTCTAAGAATGACCCCATCTTTACATAAATCTCATATGGAAATGAGATTTAAAAATATATGAATATATTATAATTGAAAATTACTTACACTCCTAAAACAAAGAACCTTCAAAGAGATTTCATGAAATGAATATAACCACTACTAATTGCATATACATTTTAAAAAGAGCACAACTATATCACTCATAAATGGTAATGCAAAATTAGTTATACACCTAAGATGGTCATGTATCACAGAAAACATTATCAGGTTGAATAAAATTTAATTGATAATGCTTTATATTAATATTCTCTTTTGCATTTAAATATTATATGAATACTACAAGCATCCAACAAGTAGCCTTCATAAATTAGCATAATTTACAGCATGAAACCCAAATAAACTAAACTTGGCTGCCTAAAATAATTTGTCTAAAGGGGGATATGCTCTTTGTAAGTACCATGCTGATAAAATCATAAAAAATTCTTTTAGAGGAACGATGATCAAAATGAAATTTCTTTACGACAAGGAAAAAAATAATAATTTGTCTAAAAGTGTAAAACTTTAAAAGCAAACATATACACATAAACACACAATTATTTCCATGTTAAAACATTGGTTGCTGTTTTCCAGTGTGAACTACTATTTAAAGATTTTGAGGTAATAGTTTTTTTCTTTTTTTGTTGTTGTTTTGTTTTTTGAGGGTTTTGTTTGTTTTGTTTTGTTTTTTGTTTTGTTTTGTTTTGACAGAGTCTGGCTCTGTCACCCAGACTGGAGTGTAGTGGCGCAATCCCAGCTCCCTGCAACCTCTGCCTCCTGAGTTCAAGTGATTCTCATGCCTCAGTCTCCTCAGTGGCTGGGTCAACAACCACACGCCACCACGCCTGGCTAATTTTTGTATTTTTTTAGTAGAGATGGGGTTTTACCATGTTGCCCAGGCTGGTCTCCAACTCCTGAGCTCAACTGATCCACCCACCTCAGCCTCCCAAAATGCTGGAATTACAGACATGAGCCACCGCACCCGGCCTTGAGGTGATTGATAGTTTTAACGATAATTCTTTATGTAAATCAAGACATGTTTAATATTAAGCTCTAACAATAACACCACCCATTTCAAGGTTGATAATAAGAATCTCTAAACTAGAATCTAATGGAAAGCGCTGCCCTATGATAAAGGCATCCCTACAGCAGCCTTGTTGTCATAAAAAGGAAAAAATCTGTGCTCCAAATAATTTACAAAGAACAGGCCCCTTAAACTGCATGTATATTTAGTTGTTGAATATGAGTCAAATATTGAGAAGATTGGTGAATTAGTAGATAGTCTGGTTTTTAAGATTTGAAGAGTAATTCCTACAAAAATTAATAGCATTGTCATACAATGGAATTTTAATATACATTTCTGAAGAATAATTTTTCCACATATATTCTTTCCTCATTATCTAGCACTTTGCCCCCAGGACAAACAACAAAAACCAGATAATATTACCCAAGATTCTGTACATCGGCTTCCCTATATGAGAAGCAGAAAACTTCTGATAACTGTACCTTCAGATAAAAGCTATCTACTATAGTTTTAGAACATTATTTGATTGGTGAATTGAATATTAAAACACAAATATTAAAATAGATTGTAAATAAAACATAGTCAAGGCAGAGTACTGCAATTATGTTGCTATCTTGGGCTTATGTATTTTAATCCTTTTGATACAAAAAAAGTCTTAACATCATTTTTCTGCTATTCAGTCTTTGGTGATGCTGAATAAAATCTACCAGGTGCTCTTGTTCTCCTGAGAATTAAAGGGGTTTCAAGTATAAAGTGAAAAGTAGCAAGATTCTGCTACATTATGAGGATGATTTTAAGAGGAAAATTCAACAATGAATTGACTTCAATTCTGGATTACAGCAAGCCTTCAAAAATAGAGGCTTTGTCTATATTATTCTCTTCTATAGTTTTAAGGTCAATAATAGCAATAATAAGTGGAAGGGCCAGATCACAGAAATGCATCCCCCCAACAAAAAAAAAAAAAAAAAAAAAAAAAAACAACTCTTTAATAGCTATGACAAGTGAATTCAAGCTTCCATTTGAGGGCTGTCATGAAAATCTGCCAGCAAAATTTAAAGTAAAATCCCCTCTAGTAAATGAAAGAAACTGTCATTCAAATGAATCTTCTATTCAAAGATGAATGTCATGTGCTTCTTAGAAATGCCTACAGATTTTAAAAAAAGAAGTTAAAGATATTTTCAGATTAGTAAATAGTCACAGGCTTAACTTAAAAGGTACAATTCTGAAAACCTCAGCAATGCCAAGGTCTTGGACCCTTATGTTGAAACCAATTCCTGAGAAGATTCTACAAATATTCTCTGTCTGCTGGTCTTCTTAGTTTCAAGAATGTATAGAGGTTGTAACTCTAATCAAGTAGACCATACAATGCTACATTTTGTCCTTACAAAAGAAAGAAAACGTATCTTTTATTGAGATTGCTCAGGATGCAAGTGGAAAAACAACATGAATTAGTTGTACTACAAGTTTGCTACTGGGATCATGGAAGGGACAGACAACGAAACAAATGTCAATAGCTTGATAAATGCTATACAACAAGTCTTTCTAAAATGCTATGGAAGCATGAGTGGTTGGTTGAATCAGGAGAAGTATCATAAAAGAGGAGATATTTAAGCCCAGGAGTTGTTAGAAGATCTATAGAGCGAGGGTACAAGGCTAGGGGTTTGGGCCAAAATCCCAAAAGACACAATTTCTGATGCCATAATCCCCAGTGTTGAATCCTGAAAGATCAAAACCCCAAATACATAATTCTGATAAAAATAATTTTAAAAGTTCTTTAAAACATATTTACATTTTTAAGAGTTTAGAAACATAAAAATACAACAGAACACTTCGTGGGCTACTTTATACAATAAAATTGGCAACAATAACATACATAATTTTGCAATCATAAGCACTCAGGTGTGCTACCCACAGTTACATGGGTATAACAGTTATAAGCAGACAAACTGTATTCATAAAGAAATCACTTATATAGTTTGGTCACTTGAAATATCCTGATGACCAACCTAAGTCTTTTGATGAAACTGATCCAAACCTACAATGGAGCTGGATGTGGTGGCTCACACCCGTAGTCCCTGCTACTCAGGAAGCCGAGGTGGAAGGATTGTTAGAGCCCAGCCTGGGCAACATAGTGAGACCCCCTTGCTGAAAAAATTAAAATTAAATACCAACAATGGGTCACCACCATATATACAGTTGCCTAAAGAGCTGAGATCTTGAAAAATGTTACCTTTCACAAATGCAGATGCAGAAAAAGGACATCCCTTTATTTATTGAGGAAGTTTTAAGGTTTTTACATATATACACAATGCTTACACACAAAGTCAGTGTTATTAAAATGCACTTTCATGGAGTCAAATTTGCAAAAAAAATGCATAAAATAAATTAGAACTCTCTAAAAGCTCATACAATTTATACCTCTAGTTTTGAAAATATAAAGGTGAAACATACAGCATAATGAGTTGTAAAAAACAATGCTGATGATTTAAAATGGTGAGGAAAAAAAACTTTAAAAAAGGAAAAAGAAAAACAAAACCTTCCCAAAGAAACTAAAAAGAAAATTCAACATAGGAAAAAGTGTATTACAGGGATAAATTATGGGCTACCAACTTACAGGAGGTAGCCTGTATGAGCTGGCCGACTTCCACGATCATTAACTCTATTCTGAAGTCTTGCATGGAGATGAGTAACTGTTTCTTTTCTTTTAGGTCATGGCTCTTCTTGAAGAATACATTCACATTGATTTTCTACATGAGGCTGCTCTTTTTGAAACTCTAATTTGATTCAATATACACTGACATGAGCATTTCCTATTAAATTTCCCATCTTCTGTATTATGCTTCTATGTTGTTTTGGGTACAGGGAAATCCATTGCTCATGCACTCATATACAGACCACATATTAGGCTGAAACAATACTGGTGATCAAACAGCAACATCACTGTGTGCTTTCTTATCCTACCGTGCACATAGTTATTTTAGAGTCAGTAACTTTGCTGACTTCATCAGGAAAATTCAGCTTTAATTCATTAAGAGCTCCTAGAATTTCATCAGCTGCAAGGAATGCCAATGCAGACAAATAATGCGCTTTAAACTGAAGTTTTCCGTGTTACCATATTCCACAGGCAATCCACTCACCTGAATTTTCCGGCAAATGTATTGGACTGAATGGAAAAAGAAACTGTTGGTAACACCTTGAAATCCACCTTTAGAAGTTTTGATGGCACCTAATTCCAAATCTATCATTATGGTTTGGGAATTCAGTTAGATGTGAGGGAATTTGTTCTTTGTCCTTTGTATTTCAAAGGGGATTTCAACATTCAGGATCATGGCATTTGGGATTGTGTCTTTAAGGATTATAATCAGCATTATGCAAGGTGTATGCTGGGGAACTATAGAAAATAAGCCTGAAGAAGTAGGTTGGGATTAAATTTATGTGCAACATTGACCTTTGTTCTATAAGGTAAGGAGGAGTCAATAAAGATTATTAGAACAGGAATTGACATGATCAGATTTGATATTTAAGAACTACATCTGACACCAGTAGCTGAAGAACTGGTGACCTTACAAGCTAATTAGAAGAATTGGAACAATCTAGATGAAAACTGACAAGTGTCTAAATGAAGGCAGTAACCTTGGGTCAAGGAGTCAAGTATGAACTTGTGTGCCTTCGAAGTGGTGGTATGTCTCCCCTAGGGGCGACAATTGACATTCAAACTTGACATTCAAATCTGAGTTTTGAAGACACCTGAAGTAGACTGGTATATTCAAGAGTTATTTTTATTCAACATGTAGAAATTTATTAGTCTTATCTGGAAGTTAATGATTCATGTTACTTGTAAAATGTTTAAAATGTGTTAATAAATTATTCTCACATTAGTAATTATATGTGCTATAGTACTCCAACTAGTATATTAAATATATTGCCTCAGACTATAGTTTGATTGGTTTCTTAAAACAGTGATACAATTACATAAATTTCCATATATATTAATGCAATACTGTTTATAAAAGCAATATTACCCATTAATCCAATTCTGCAAAGATTTATGAAGATGCTCCTGAAAAATTTTAATGTGATACCTTGAGCAGAACATTATATTAAGTCCTGAAGGGAGTCAACTGAGTGATGATCAGAAATACAAGATCATTGCCAATGAGCAAATTTAAGTCAGCCAATAGGGTTATGTTATAGCTAATTCATTCATCCATTCACTCATTTATTAAGTACCTGGGCACTATGAATTAGAAGGCAGACCAAGTGCTGTATAATACAGGTTCAGTAAAAGTGCTATAACAGAGGCTTCAGTAGGCAACTCAAAAATAGAAAGTTCCACCTCTCAGAGAGCTCAGGAAAGACTTATCTGAGACTTCCTAATTATGAGTTTGTCAAATAAGAGAAGGGAAGACCTGTCATACACAGGAAATGACATGTGCAAAAGCCCACTGGCAAAAAGTCTCCTGACCAGTTCTGAACTTTGGAAACCCTGAGAACCAGAATATAGGATAAATGAAGATAGTAGCACAAGGTAAAACACATTATGCCATGCTAAGAAGTCTTGATTTCATCCTATAAGAAACAACGAGGCACTGAAGAATTTTAAGCAGAAGACAAATGTGACAAGATGTGGATTTAAAAGATGATGCAGTGCAGGTTACAGTAGGAAAAAGAACTAGAGGGTAAGGAAAGGGAGTTGGCCCAGAGCAAGACAGACAATTACAAGGCGGTTAACAGCAGTCAGGAGCAGAGATAATGAAGACCTGAATCAAGGCAAGTGATGGTGGAAATGGAACAAGGGGTAGGGAAACATATCAGGAATGTAAACTCAATGAGATGTAATGATGAAGGGTGTGAAGGAAAAGGAGAAGATCAGGATGATTCCAGGTTTCTGGGTAGCCTGGGGAGTGATGTTGCCATTGACTGAGATCGAAAATATAGGTGGAGGGGCAAACCTGCAAAGGAAAATTATTTTAGATACATACTACTCTGGGTGTGCCACTGAGATTAAGAGAACCTGCCACAAGGAGCAGAGTTGCCCAACACTGCCCACTGCTGCAGCTGTGGCTCCTGGGAGAGCGTGCTCCTCCTGGGGCTGCCTACTCAAGCCAGCCGGTTCCTGTTCCATATAGGACACCCCTCTAGTGGGCAACTGCTGCTCAGGGATTTTCATCAGCCCACCTGAGACTGTCTCAGAATTGTGTTGCAATTGGAGACTCTTCACCCAATCTGTCTTCTCTCTCTCCTCTCACGGGCACTGGACCCACGTTGGGCTCTGAAGACCCTCCTTCCCTACTTCTGTTTCCTCCTTATCCTCCACAAACATTTCCCCAAGTAAATCCCCTACATGCTTAGCCCCATTTTGGCATCTATGTCTTGAAGGCCCTAAACTGACAAGAGGTAGTAAGTAGGATGCCAAGACGTGACAGACTTGAGGGTCATTGTGAGCCAGAATCGTTGAGCCTTGGGCAAGGATGAATCTGCCCCAAGGCTGCAGGTCCTCGGGTGACCCTACTGTTCTATAACAGACTGCTACATATACTAACAGCTGGAGAGAGGCTGTTGGCATGAGGCAGGCAACATAGGATATTTAGAATAGTTAATGTGGGTAAGGTTTTAGACACTTTAGATTATAATATAGCCTTAGAAACACATATAGAAGAATTATCAGCACCCACTATAGCCCTAATTTTAATCTGTGTATAAATAAGTGACATCCTATAATTCTTGGATCTTCATGCCAGTGTTGAAATACGAGCACTGAGCTATGGGTTTGCTCCATCCTTTCCAAGCACAGGATTCTAAGTATAAAAGAGTTAGGGCAGGAAAAGTCCGTATACTTCAGTACTTCAGAACTGAGTGTTCCTCTACTTGGTGATGCCTTTCCAACCAAATGCCACCTGATCTGCTCCAAGGACACATCCTTAATCCCCTTAGCTCTGTGTGTGTGAACATATTTTTAAAGCTTTAATTGGCTATATAATTACAGAGTGTGTTTGTTTGTGTTGTAAAACATTGTAATGCTAGTTCTGTCTCAACCTTACCTTGAACTTCTTCCATTTCCTTTGTAATTTGCCAAATTATCTTCTACACAGTTGAAACCAAGAATTGTTACTAATGGTAATGATAATGCTGTAATTTTATTCATAAACCACACAGAAATTGCATCTTCATTCAAATCATCTAAATTTCTCGGTTCTCTAAGTGATCAACTTAAATGGTTAGGTTTGCAAGAATCACTTGGTGAAACTATTTGTGTTTCAGGAAGGTAGGCTGCCAACACTGGGCATACACCCAGCTCTCTTGGCCTAAAGATGTGCTCTCCTAGGTAGAAGCCACCTGGAATGGCCAAAAACAGAAAAACCAGGACTATAGTGTTCAGAAAACATCTACAGTGTGTGCAGATAAGGAGAGAACAAAAGAAATCAAGATAGTTAGATTTGTATTACAACTGCTCTACAAAAATACGGTAATTTTTCTAGTCTGTCAAGAGTGTATGTCTGTACTTTTGATCTCAAGACAACAGGGACAGTTATATTACATAACTCATGCAAAGTCAAGCTTGATATTTAAGACTATATAAAAATGATGGTTCAATTTCAAATAACCACACTGATAGTAGAATTCAAACTTAATCTCCTTACATCCAGAGGTCAAATTACATTATGTATTTGCCTCTAATTAATAGTTAGAGGAACCATAAACTCAGGCTATAGATGTTTGTATAGCCTAAATTCGCCTTTCATCCAAGTACTAGTAAAAACTTATAGTTTTTACATAAAACTATTTTTATCTTTCTTACAAGCTTCTTATCTGAAATAAAATTTGCTTAGAAATCACATCAAACATTTAGTGTACAGCTCTTGAGAAAAAAAGTATTCCTTATTTGAAGATCAAAAACTCTGTACGTGCTTAGCAAGTCTATAAATCTAATACATTCTGTCAAAATTATCTTTAACATATCAAGATCATGCTATAGTAATAGACATTAAACATTATTCAAGATGTTTGCGGGCTCGCAAATATAAACCGAGACATAACACACCATTGATAAAAGTCCCAGCTCCCTTTAAGACATTAATGAATATTGCAAAGGTGACACTTTATATTCTATTACTTATTTGTCTTCTTAGAATTGGTAAGCTACATAAACATAAAATGATTTACCTTCTTGAGCTTCTGAATCCAACAAGTAATGAAATGATGGTTGATGATATATTGATGTTTTCTTCATTATTTCTTGAAAACTAGATAGATAATACATTAAAATATCAAATGGTAATAATTAATTCAAAATGTGTATGGAGTGCTTTTATACTTTCTTAATGAAGTTTAACTTCGAATACAGCAGACAAAATTATATTAAAATATCATATATTAACAAAGTGTGATTTGAGAAAGACCATTTAAACACCATCTAGAACAAATTAAAATGAGAACAAAGGCTTCCGAGTCAGAAATTTTAAAAAGCTACTACAGAAAGAAAACATATTCTTCACCAGACCACCTCAGTTGTAACAAAGAAAGGCATCATCTTCATATTGATTAGTAAGATCGCAATCCTAAAATTTAAGAGGTGATTAAAACATTGAAAGCTCTCTTGTTACCATCAATGCATCATTAGCACGTATGCAATGTCAAACAGTCACTGCCAAATAATCTTTTGAGCAGCATCTACCTTAAGGAGTCCATACTATCACAGCCGATATATTTAAAACTGAAGAAACTATTTACGCCTCTCGAATAGAGCAGATTATCTGAATAAATTTAACAGTTATTCAAACTTTGGAAAACAACAATTTGATATTTTACTTCTCAATCTGGGGTAAAATAACTATTACAGTACCGTGAATTAATATAGCACTCCTTTCTTCCAAGAATCCCAAAGTACTTTTTACAGCCACCACATTTTCTTTTACAGCATACTTCAGCAAGTTAGAAGACATTATTTCCCCTACAGTTTGCAAATCAGGAAAGCCAAGGTTAAATTATGTCATTGAGGCTACACAGCTAAAACGATAGCAAAAGTGGTCACATGTTTTGCTCCCAATTTAGATCTCTCCCATTAAAGAAAGACGTCTTCATTATACGTGTCTGCCTTAAAGCTAATATTTAAATGGAAAGCCTGGACATACCTAAAGGAGTTAGCTGAGTTTCTAGAAGGTTAAAACGTATTATCCACAATTTTTGTTTTTGCTGCTGAGACCTCTGGTAGTGACTGAAAGGCTAGCATCACAGCACACAGTTTACTACTGTACACACTGGTAACGAGTCCAAGCAGAAGGGATTAGGATTCTGACAGCTGCAGCTCCCATGCCTCTGGTTATACAGCAGTGAGGCTGGAATGCCCGTAACTAAGGGGACAGAAGGCTAGGAATATCCCATGTGAGTGTCTCATGAACAGAGCTAAAGGTGAATACAACCCACTCCCGGAAGTGAGCGAAGACTATTTGGAGGAAGTGATCCAGCTTTTAATTGGGATGCCAAGAGTTATTCTAAGACTCCATGGCTATAACATTCTAGGAAATGAAGGCCACGTATTTTTCATGTCACGTATCTGCATGGGAACACTGTTCTTAGACTCCAACAACCATATCGGAATGTGTGTAGCATTGCTCTGCACCCAGGAATCAAACTATCATGATTCCTTTTTGTTCAGACTGAATGGGCAGGCTGAGAATATAGATCCACCTGTGCACCTGCCCAAGTGCATGTAGGTGTGCCTCTCAGAGGACATACACATTTCCTATGCCACTGGAAAGATCCTTGATAGAAAGTTACAGAGTTAACGATACAAGCAATATTGGAAAGTTAAACTTAGGAGCGTGACTACAGGTCCATGATGTATACACAGATGAATCAAGGTCACTTTAATGTATTGGAAAGGGCTAGGAGTTGGGAAGTCTGATTTTAGTTATTCCTGCCTATAATTAGATTGTGATTTTAAGCCATTTACTTAGTATGTTTCTTGGTTTCATCATCTATAAAACAAGGATCTATCAGAAGGGTGCCTTAGCCTTTGGGAGGCTAAGGCAGGAGGATCACTCAGCCCAGGAAATGGAGGCTGCAGTGAGCCGTGGTCACACCACCAAACTCCTGCCTGGGTAGCAGATCAAGACCCTGTCTCAAAAAAATATAAATATCTTTTAAAATTGATACAAAAGTCATACAACATATATTTATGGGGTGAATATTATAGGTAAAAACATTCTGGAAAGTTCAAAATCCTCAACAATGCAAACTACTATTCATAGGCAGTTAATTTGGGGCAGAGGATACTCTCTCTTTTGGGCTTTTTTAAAAACAAGAATAAATGATGAGCAAAAACCATTGTCTTTTTAAAGGACTTTTTGGAAAGATCATGCAATCCTCACTGTTAGACCTCATAAGAGGCAGAGTCCCTAAATCAAGCATCTTAACCAACATGACAATGATCACTTCAGTTATACTGAAGTACATAGAGACCCCTGCCTCCAGCTATAAGCAGCTTATAGCAAACCTCAGCTTCTATTAGGAATGAGAAAAGCAGATTTTTAAACACATACACACCCCACAAAAACATGCCTCTGTTATAAAGTATCAGAGAGCTGTCAAGGCCGCCAAGAATGCCAGGCATTGCTATTTCTCGAGGAAGCCAAAGAGAGGACCGCATGTAAGGATAACAGCAGAGCATCAGACAATCTCATAGAACTGTGGAGACAAAAGAAAAGTGTTTGTGGCTGCCAAGACAGCCAGAACTGTGGGCCGAAGATCCCAGAAAAAAGGGACAGAGAAGCCTGACACTTACCGCCGATCATTCACTTGAAGAATTGACTGATTAAGCTGTTTAAGGCAAGAGGTGAATTTTTGAAGCATTCAGTGGCAAAAGCAGATCCAAGCGCAAAAGAGGAAACATCAGGGCACTCCTGGAAAGCAACTTTCCTGGAATGCAGGGGAAACTAGAAGCTGGAGTCTTACAGAAAAAAACTGCAAACCAGCCTTGAATCTACTTGGTCCTGGCTGGCTGCATTGAGGTGATCTTCCCCTCTGCTGCCTGTCAAAATACACTCTGGAATCTTCTCTAGAGGAAGATACAGAGTACCTATCATTTTTCACATAGACTGTCCAACATTCAGTCAAAACTTACCCAAGCATACCAAGAAACAGACAACAGAAATAAACTCATGGGTGACTTGGATATTGGAGTTATTAGACAGACTTCAAATAACTGTGATTAAGATGCTCAAAAACAGATGACAAGGAGAAGCACACCAGAGAACCGGAATCTACAACAATGAGTCAAATTGAAAAAAAAAAAAAAGAGTCAAATAGAGCTGAAAAATAGCAATCAATGAAATAAAATACTCAATATATGGGTTTAACAGCAAGTATAAACCTAAATAAAATATTAATGAGCTGGAAGATAATCGAAATAAGCTAAATAAGCTTTATACATATATATAAATATAAGCATATTTATTATGTACCTAAATCAGCTCTAGGTACACCAACTTGATGTGAATAATAAAAAAATTTGTCCAGCTGCTGATAATTTTAAATGGGCAACCTCTTTCATATAGGTAAAATAGCACCCTGGAATTTTGAGTTAGGAGATTTCGGTTCAGGTGAGAAGTTTTACCTACTACATGGGTGAATTTGGCAAAACTGGTTAATGTCTCTAAACGTGTTTCTCCCCTTGTAAAATCATTATGTCTTGGTCACAGGGTTAAGAGAAAAAGAAGATATAATATTAAACTGTTACATAAATAGTGTTACAGAACAAGTTTATCATGGTCCTAACCATCCATTTCCCCTTCTTCCTAGGCACATAGATGGGGTAGAAATTCCATTTCTGAGCATATCTAGCTGTGGCCGTATGCTCAGTCCAGGTTGACGAAATGAGAGAATAGTGATGTTTCTAGTCACCCTTCACAGGACATTCTGCTTGCCCTGGACTTTTGTTCTTTCCCCTTCTGGCAGGATGCAATGCAGATGAAGTAGTCACCCAGAATAGACCCCTCAGGCAAGATAGCACCCTCGGGCTTGGCTGAACACAAGACTGAATGACCTCGTGGTGCACAACTGCTTCATCAGCTCAGACTGGCCAGACTGTTGAGTAAGAGAGAAGTAATGTTCTAGCTTATTTGGACCATTGTATATAAGCATCTTTTGTTACAGTGGCTTATCCTTTCCCCCAGCTAATGCAGTGAAAAACAAAGGTAAATATCTACTAAAGGCATCAAATTAAATTTGTTTAACAGCAAGACTGTTATCCTACCTACAAACATATATGCAGAAAACTCCCAGTGACGAGTCATTCTGAGAAATGAGAAAAACCTGAAAAAGTTTTTCTTTCCTCCCGTTGCCTCCAAAAATGTTCTGCTCCAAGTTCCTCCAGAGAAAAGAAGCATGAAGAAACCATTTGAGTTTATTTCTGTGGAAATCACTGTTGACTTTAGAAGGAAGCTGCTAGAGAAGAACGATGGATACAGATGACGTATTTGAAATTAGGAAGAAATAATGTGCAAAGAAAAGCAGCTGCTGTAGTTCAAGGACCGGAGAAGTTTGGTTGACGAGTCAACATAAATGACAGCCTAAAAAACAACACATCTAGGAGTCGTTCAAAGACTGCTGGAGGTTATCTATTTGGATTTTGTTTTTATTGGTGAAGATTTTCAATTTGAAGGCTGAAGGGAAAAGTCAGGAAAGATGGAAATACTAAAGATGCCAAAAAGACAGAGCTGGGAAGGCATGTCTGAAGGCAGACGACCCACGCTTAAGTAATTGGTAGCACTCTCCTCCAATCGTTCCTAACTCGAAGCAACTGGGAGCTTGGGAGTTGTTCTTGGGAGAGGTCTCCGCAGGAGCAGTCTTAAAATAACCTTGTCTGTCCACTCTGAACAAACACTGTGTCAACAACAACCAACCTCTGCAGGCCACTCCTAAAGCTGACCCACCTACACCAGTTCAACTCCAGCCCTGAGCCTCCAAATCCATTTACACAGAAGTCAGCTTCTGACAAGTGAAGTCTCGTTTAAAACCCAAACATAATGGTACAGAGGTTCCCATACACTTAATGCTCACAGGTGGAATGATGGACCCCATTTAGGTTTCCTAATTATTTGCTAAAACCACAGCAAACATATTCAAATATGTTCCAGCAGTGAGGTTCCCTCCTGCTATGCTTTTAAGTGGAACCTGAGGGAAAATGCAAAGCCATGGGCAGCAGAGCTAAACAGTTGTGTAAAACTGCCACTATCGTGGAATAAGGAACATGCACACGTTTCTTCTCAGTTAGGTCTGAATGTCAGAGGGAATGCCTGTTGAGAGTGAGTGCTGATCAACAGAAATCTTTTTCATTTTTTTACATGTGGCCAGGAAGGATCAGACATCGTAAGATAACGAAAACATGAAAAGACAAAGTCTGTGAACACAAGATAATATCCAATGATACTTGAAATATTCAACTAAAAAAGACTAGAAAAGTAAAACATTAAAAAACAAATGTCAAATTTAGCATTTGTACTTTTAAGAACCACACACTAAATACAAAACCCATGCAAATAGTTAATTTTATTATGCCTTCACAACAAATTCATTACAAAAGGCTGTCATACCTAATTATACAGGATACATATTTTTTAATTAGGTTTTCCTTTTTCTTCCCCTTGCACGTCTCAGTTTCCCTCTTTTCTTCCCAAACACAGATCTGGCAGTCACAAGGACTGTCTTCTCTTTCCCTCCGTCATCATCACTAGAGCTGCTGGTGGTCACACCTCCATTCTTCACAGGAGCTTCCTTCACTGAGTTCTGCGAATCTGAAGCACTGATTTTTGGCTCTTTCGCCGCTCTTCTCCTTTGTACATTCATTAAACTTTCAGCATCCTCACTTGAAGATCCATCAGATGATTCTGAGAGGCAGGTCTCCCCCAAAAATCCACCACACGTATTCTTTCCTTTAGAATCTGAAAGCCTCTTTCTTTTCAGGCTTGATGACTCCTCCAATGTATTTGTTATGCCTCTCTTCTGGGTTTTTCCTTTTGCCTCATCAAGTATCTCAAATTCTTTCTCCATAGCAACAGAAACTGCTTCTATTTCACTGGCTACTGCTTCTCTCTCTTTCCTTAGCATACATGTCACAGCTCTGTTTAGTCTCTGGCTCTTAATACGTTTAGCATCTTCTTTCTCCTGTTGTGCTAATCTAAAGAAGGAATCAATTCGGAGCTGTGTCTAAAAAATAACAAAAGAATAGTAACAATAAATCAGACAAGTAAGTCAAGTTTCTGAACCAAATCAACAAGCTCAACCTTGATCACTCACATTGGATTACTATGTCAGAGAATATTAATTCATTATCTCCCAAAACCCACTTCTCTCCCAATGAATTACTGATAGTAATTTTCACTTTCTAAATCATACCTAAAGCACTACTTGTACCATCTCTGTCAACTAAGTCTTTAGTCCACATCTCAAATGAGAAATCTCTTCCTAGATATTCAAAGAGTGTTAAATATTTTTCTGTAGCTAAATGTTTCATCTTCCTCAGGAGGAACACAATTTAATGGGGCCTCTTTCTAAGTCCTACTATATCTTTCTTTTAAAAACATTATCATCATACAATGCCTTTAAGACACAAGTTCACAGTATATATTAGCAACTGTAAGAAATATTCATGCCTTTTATTCAGCAAATTCACTTTTAAGAAGGTACTCTTTACAAATAGCTACATATGGGTAAAGCTATATGCCTAATGTTCAGCATTCTATAAAAACTTGAAAATTAAAGGTCCAACAAGTAGATTGAACTAATTATTTAAATCCCTTTCATATGTAATCTAGTCACCTGGAATTAAGAAAACTACACAATACATAGAAGAAAATATGCTAATAAGTTAGGGGAGGATTAGATATATTAAGTTACACTTAGTATGGTCACAAATAAATGTAGGAAAATTTGTTAACCTAAATGTTAACATCTGTATTAGAGAAGGTAAATAATGAGTAGTTTTAATTCATTTTCTTCTTTTTCTAATTTTGGAACAATAAACACTAAGTTTTACAATGAAAAGGGAGATAAATATTATAACAAAATTTATCTGAAATTAAGAAGTCACCAGACACTAAGCCAAATAGCTTTGCTTTTCGGTTGGTTTATAATGTTTCCAGTAGACAGTCATCCAAAAAACAAAGAGAAACTCGTAGAAATGTTGTCTCAGTCTTGTTCATGCTTTTCAAAATTATCCAAGCCTAATGAAAACGGGTTTAATTTAAATATATTATCTCAAAAGCTACACTCTCATTTCTGCTAAGTGGTTCATTTGTATGTACGTCTTGTGGGTTGTTTCTAGTGTGAGCGAAAGCTTGCTTTGCGTGAGTCGGAACATACTCACAGATAAAGCAAGAAGTAGGTACCTAGAGGAACTGAAGGTCACACAAAAGGGCTCCTTCCCCATAAAAACCTCTCCTACTGATACACAATAATGACTGAACTTCTACCTTTCAAGATTAATTTATAGAATTTAAAAATATTAGTACTTATAAAAACTTAAATGATCAGAATCGCTTTGGATTGAACACTTCCTTTCGTTAAAAAATGAAAGTAACGCCAAAGGGGTAATGTATTTACTCAGAAACACCTTAGTGTGAAATCAATTATTAGACTGGTTTTTTCAAAGAAAAAAAATGAATCTGAAAAGACTCAAAAGTTCAGCCCTAAGAGTGATCATAAGAAATGAAGCCAAAGTCTAATTTTTATTTTTCTATTTTCTTTTCTTCTCTCATCTAAATTATCCTAATTTCAAAATGTCTGCTTTATGTCCTAAAATAAAAGAGTTAACTGGTCTTTAACAGCTGTCAACTACAGCCTACTCTTCATCCTGAACTTAGGAGAAGGGTCCACCGTGATTACCTGCTGGGCATCAAGTTGCTTTAATACAGGAAACAGAGATTCATCTGTCTTCGTTCTGTTCCAGCCGAAATACCGCTGACAAAATATGCAGGCAGTTAAGACTTATAAATATTTTGAAACATATTTAAACAAGTGATAAATAAAAAGGTCCAAAGAACCCATTTTTGATTCCATTCCCCGTATCTCCTAAGATTTTCGTATTTATAAAGATTAGAGTGCTAAAAGAAAGTAGTAACAAAATAAATTACTCCGGCATAATCATCTGGCACTATGTTCTTTTCAATTCTCTAAAATAAAACATACGTAGCTCTCACTGTAGGACATCAAAGACTTGTGACTACGGAAAAAAGGTTAACTGGAATAAAAACAAGTTTCAGATATCCTACCTATTTCTTTGAGAGAAAAAATAAAATGTAGTTAGATTAATTCTAGTGCAAGTTTTGAAACATCTATCCAAATGATTACTTAAATATACACGGAGAGGAAAACCAGTATTAAAAAGGACAAGATTAGTCATCTTTCTTTCTTTCAGAATCAATAATATTTAAGTATGTAGTTGTATCTATGAATGCTTATCACTGCTTATTCAAACTAAGATCCTCTTTAAAACTAAAAAGAGGGGCCAGATGCAGTGGCTGGCACTACTTAGGAGGCTGAGGCAGAAGGATCCTTTGAGCCCAGGAAGTGGTGGCTGCAGTGAGCTATGACTGCACCACCGCACCCCAGGCTGGGTGACAGAGTGATACACTGTTCCTTTAAAACAAACAAACAAACAAACAAAAAACAACAACTAAGGAGAGGGAAAAAGGAGTGAAAAGGAGAACTGGATACTAAGAATATGGGATTAACGGATATTAAGAAAAAATGATCCAAGTTTCTCTTCTGTAAGTTTTAAACCAAACGCATATTTCACAAGGTGTTTCCTTCTCTTTTAAGAAGTAAAGGATATTCTCTAATTTTTTCGAGATCAGGTTTCCCCCACAGAAAGGATCCCTTCGAGTCATCCACCACGGGTTTGAGGTAGGCCTCGGCAACAGCTGGGTTAGGAAAGCCAGGGGTGAGTTGCAATGTCCGTAATTTTTTTTTCACTTTGGTGTCATGAGGATTAGGTCTTATCTTTGGATTTTTTTGAGCTTCATGCCACCATTCTCTGTAAAGGAAACAATTACTTACACAGCAATAAGACATTACAGTTCATGCACTATGGATGAAGAACTAAACTTAGAACATGTAAACTCAAGTTCTAACTCAAATTATATGATATATAGAATATTTTATTAATTTCAGTACGATTAGCCACAATGTATAATGATGGCAAACATTTATGGAAGGCTTCCTCTGTGTTTGGCACTGTGTTAAATATTTCACATGCCCAATCATGACGTAAGCCATGTCCTATTGTTACCCCCACCTCACAGAGGAGGAAACTGAACTCAAAAAGAAGTAACTGGCTCCAGATTTCACAGCTGGAATTGGTACAATCTTCCTCTAGAGCCCACACTCATAATTATACCACAAAAGTTACAACTTCTCTGGGTTTCTTTCTCAGCAGTAAAATTGAAGTAATGTATCTGTGTTATCTACCTCAAATCAAATACAATAATGGATCGAAGAATATTTAATAAAATGTAAATATGCCAAGAAAATGTTAAATTTTAAAAACAGATATATATATTTAATAAAATGTGAATATTTAATAAAAAGCAAATATGCCAAGAAAATGTCAAACTTTAAAAACATATATATCTGTATATATTTTATATATGTATATAAAACAGATCAATATATATAAAAGCAGAGATAATATAACTTTAAAGTACGATTCCAGTTTTGGAAAAAAACACATATATGAGAAAAGTAAACAGACATTTAAAATAAATAACAGTAACAACTATTACTTGGCTGTGTGCTAGGCAATATTCTACACAAGAACACAGCCATTCATTTTCTTCTTTATATTTTATTCATTTTTCATTGTTTTCCATTGTAAGCCTAAATCGGCGGGATAAAGACAGTATCGCACTCTTGGAGCATCCTGCCATCACGAAGGTGGTCCATGTGGCCTCCTCTTGAGCAGGCAGGCTGTGGCTGACCAGTGTGACCCGAGCTGTGCCGGGCCTAGGGGAGGCCCTCGCCACTTCCTGTCCCCTGGACCTCCTGCTCTTGGCTCCAACACGCTGTGAGGAAGCCAAGCTCACAAAGTGTCCATCCAGGTGGAGAGGCCCCGAGGCTGACACCACCACCTCATCAGCCCTGCGAGCCATCTGAAGGGGTCCTAGCCCAGCTGAGCCGTCCTAGCCGACATGGAACAGAGACAAGACACCCCCACGAGGCCTGAGCCAGCTTCAGAGGCACGAGCAAAATCAGCGACGACTGCTGTGTGAAGCCACTAAGGCTGAAGGTAGTTTGTAATGTGGTGACAGTTGACCAGAAACATTTATACAATTAGGAAAAAATAAATGCCATCAAAGTTACTAACATAATCCTCACCAATCCATGTACTCAATGGAACCTGAAAAAAAGCCCGCAGCTGACGCTCCTCCGCTTCACAAGCTTGCTAGCACAGCATTAGGAACCCACTCAGACCTGCTGTCAGGGCCAGGGCCCGCCTCACCGATGCAGGAGTGCCATCTAGTGTACGAAATGACTAATTGCGGTCTTCCTTGTATTACAGCAACAAAATGCAAAAAGGAAAAAATAATTTTTCTTCATTACTTTTACAACACTCTTCCCAGGAGTGCACTGAGAGAATACCGATAATTCTCCTCTACTTTACTTGCAGATTTTCGTTTTTGAAACTGTAATCATGACTGCCAGTTAGAATCAGCGCACTTGTGAGCTCATCAAGCCAAAGCTACGGTTACCCTTTCAAGCAGGAGGGCCTGGCACTTCACATAAAGATGAAAGGAGGAAGGTGTCTGTCTGTCAATCAGCTAAGCTGGGAGAGTGGCGGCAACTGTAATGAAACTGAAGGATTCATGCTCAGTCCAAGGCCTTGGGGTAGGGGAGGGGAACTGCTGTTGCGCCATGCCAGCTATTTTGGGGCTATCCAGAAATTTAGGCGCAGTATTTTCAGATCTTTTTCCCCCAAGAGAATCCATAATTTTTCGTAAAATCTCCCCAAAGGTAAATGTTGGTAGAAAAATTGAAAATTAAAGCTCAAGAGAAGAATACACCATGTCGTCCAAACCAAATGTGACTACAGCTGAATTCAACCAGCAGGCCCAAAGCAGCCCCACTCTAAGAATGAGTCACCAGGCCGGGTGCCCTCAGGAGAGGAGAACAGAAAAGAAAGTGAGGCCACATTCTGATTTTACTGGTTTCCCACCATCCTTCCTGCTTTTTACTATGTATTCATCCTAAATGTCCTGAGCCAGGCAGGGCGAAGGCTGCTACTATCTGGCATCAACGAGCTGAAGGACCAAAGGCAGAAACTGCTCAAATAGAAAACGATTCAGCAGGCAACAAACGAGCAAAAACTGCTGCACAAAGAAAAGTGGAACAGCATAAACAGGTCATTCACTACATCAGAAACGCAAACCGTCTATGAACATTAAAAAATTCACTCTCAGTAGTTATCAAGAAACCGAATGGAAAAGTCAGATACTATTTTCACTTATCCTCAAATAATCGTTAGATAAGAACCCAAAGATTAAGGACACTCAAATCAATGTCTGTTAATACTTTTTTAAAAATAGAAATAACAAAAGACATTTGATTAAATTAGTCCTAATAGACCCAAAAAGAGACTACTTGGAGCCATTAAAAATGATATAAATCTGTATCATCATTGATAATAGGCCCTGTTCTAACACCAAATGGGTTACAGGTAAAATAAAAAGTATAGAGCATCATCCCATTCTGGTAAAAAAATATAATACACACACTCAAATGAGTATACATATATATGCAATGTATATGCTTCCATATGTGTGAAGAGAAGTCTAAAATTACATAAATTGTAAAGTGTAATCATCTTTTTAGTACATATTTATAATTTTCTATGATGCATTTACTTTATTTGTACAATAAAGTTATTTGCAGGTTTTCAAGTTATTTACCTACCATGATGTATGTCTACCTCATAACTCATTCCCAGTATATAAATTTCCTCAACAATAAGAAAATCAGAAAAAGATAAATCAAGACAGTATAAAATACAACACATTGGTAAGTGTGCTATGACTGGAAGACTGCAATCACTACAATAGTTTCACAGTTCATTTCAGTGATTCCAATCACTGACTCTTCAGACCAGAGCATCCCAACATCTTTCAAACACAGGATATGTAACTGGAGAGAACACTCAAGGATCATTAAATCAGCCACCACCAAACAGCATCTCACGACATAGTGATGGTTAAAAGATGCCACCACAATCTTGTGAATATACTAAAAACCAATGAACTGTACACTGAAAATCGGTGAACTATGTGGTATGTGACTATATTTCAATTTTTTAAAAAATATGCCATCAAGGACAAAGAAAAAACTACTTTCCCAGACGTACTCATAACTCCTGCCATCTCAGAATCTTCAAAATGAAAAATGTTCCCCGAGTATAGCACGACTCTGGGTTCTGGATGGAGCAAGACTTCACCACTGAACACGTCACAGGATTCATACGGTGAGAAACAGGACAGGAGTGCTGGATGTAACATTCCTGGCATTATATTTCCAAGTCCCTCCCTGGCTGACCTCTCTCAGGACACCGGACACACCAACAAGTACAATTTCCTTTGCTTCTCCATCACCTCCAAGAATATGGGAATCCTTGAGGGTAAGGCCTATGCCTTACTCGTCTCTCCTCTCCCCAGGGCCAGCACGGTGTCTGACACATCATAGCTGCTCTGTAAATATGTCAGTGAGTGAAAAGGCAACTTCTACATGTGAAATCCACAGGACTGGTTTTGTACCCTTGAACTAGGATAAGCCCAGCACCGCTAAGAACTGACTCTGATTTCATCATCTCTACAAAACAGAAAACAACCGATACTTCCTGCTGCTTTCTCAGTGAACAATGATTTGTGACAGTTCATGCTGTAAAAAATATTTCCATTTGCTTATTTGGGTATTTACACAATTATCTGAATTAAAGAAATAAAAGACCTTACGAGAATTTTAGGAGAGGTTCCAGGCCATGCCCAGGGAATTCATTGAGAATTTCCATGGCGGTTACACAACCCACAGTTGGTATTCCTTCGGTATAATCACTTCCAAGCAAATAGGCCAAATTTATTAACTTATTCCGGTCCAATCCTAAAGAGTAACAGTATTTTTTAATTTTTATTTTATCAAGATTTCTTATATAATATTTATAAACATTTTATTATATAAATCATATATGTGTGTATATCTATATCCAACCACCAAAAATATCTTATTTGAAAATAAATTATTTTATTCAATGGCATTCTGTTAATATTTTTAAAGTTTTATCCATTCTCATAGCTTTAAATACCCTCTATATGCTGACCCCCAAAGTTAGCTGTCTAGCCTGGGTCTCTATGAACCACAGTCACATATATTCAACTATCAATTCAACATCTCCACTGGGTATCCAATGAGCATCTCCAATTTATCATATGCAAACCTGAACACTTCGTTTCTCCTCCTCCACTGTGCTCCTTCCTTGTCTTACTTAAGGCAGGTCCACTCCAGCAGCCACTCAGTATCTGGAATCCTCCTCAGCTTCATTCTTCTCCCGCCCCACATTCAATCTGCCTGCACACCCTAGCACACCAGACCCTGGTGGGTTTTAGCATCTTCCTATTCTCTAACATTAACCCTTGCCATTTCCTCCCTCTGCCTCTCATACTGGCCTCCTTGCTTCCCTAGAACACAGCCCACAAGCTTCTGCCTCAGCCCCTTTCACTCACTAGTCCCAAGGTATCTATCTACAGTGCTTGCTTCCTATTTCCTGCAGGTCCCTGCCCTGAAGTTTCGTGAGTAAATCCTTTCACAATAACTCTCTCTGAAACAGCACCTGCACTCTCAATGCCTGAAGTTCACTCTGTCCTCTCCTTTACTGCTATATTTTTCTATACAGCACATACCACCAACTGTCAAATTATGATTTATGTATCTGCTTATCATCTGTTTCTCCTACTATTTTACTCTCTGCTCTTTCCCCCTTGTTAAGAACAACTGGCATATAGGAGTCACCAAACATATATTTTGCTGGATGAACAGAAGATGATCAATGCCAGAAACCCGAATACAGGCCCAGGTGCAGGAGTGACTCCCCCTGCTTCCCCTCTCCACCATCTTTGGTTCACTCTGGAGATCTCGGATAACTAGTCAAAGTTTAACTAAGTCAGATGATTAACTACCTAAATATACTAGGACTTGAATTCCTTAATTCAAATGTTTAAAATCCTATTCCTCTATATAAGCCAAAGATCACTTATATGAAAATTTGCACAGACCTACGATTTCCATCAATGCATCAAACTAGTTCCTTGGAAAGAAAAAGATTCCTAGGACAAATTCTGAAGGTAAGTGTCAGAAAGTAATCAAAAAGACTCTGAAGTCTTACCTAATTGATTGTGAAAGTCCACATATTGATAATATTCAACAAACTTGTTTTTATTAAAAAAGTTTTTATAGACATGCCGTGCTCCAAACAGCCAGATATCACTGTCATCAGTGATGGTTCCGGAAGTCTGATCGGTCAGGTCCAGGATGGCGCACTGCGCCTCTGCTTCCATGGGAGCCTGGATGTAGGGAATGCCGAACAGGCGCAGGAGTTCCTGCAGAGTGAGGGGTACACAGTGACCCCAGGGAAGGGCATCGCCAGGCCCTGAGCACCAGGAGGCGCAGTGCATACCCTCTTCATGCAGTGCATTCCCCCGGGGTCTGAGGAAGGTGGTAAAGGAAGCCCAAGCTGCCTGCACCCACCTGGCTTTCCAGGAACATCTGTCCGGTGACAGTAGCAGCGATTCGTTCTTGCTGCTGTTTTTCAGCTTTCAGTGAATTCTGTTGTGCTAAGAGGTTGCTCTCCAGAGTTTCTAACTCCTCCTATAAAATGTGTTTTCATTTACAGATTTATATTAATAATCCAAATGAGTCCATTTGTTACAGAAAGCCTGTATTTAGTCTGACTGAAATTACCAATAAGCTCTTTCTCCTTAGGAAGTACTCCACTGGATTGCTAACCAAGACTCTGTAATATCTTTAGAGATCCCTCACTAAACCACACGGAAAACGGAGTCTATTCCAGCCAGTAACCTACACAAAAACGAAGCCATCAGCAACCACAAGATGTACTGCAAATAGCTAATAAATACTCATCCAGCAACTCCTTAAAACTCAAAACCTACTTAACCCGGCTTCCTCAGCAAGAAGTGAAAACACAATGTTACAGTATTACCAAATTAATATCTTGCCATTCATGGAGTGAATCTTCCGCATCCTTCTCAGCTTCCTGTGGCTCACCATCCACGTCCTCCCTCTCAGGGTTGTCCCTCAGGAGGCTCTCGGGCTCAGCAGGGGCTTCTTCCTCCCTAGTTCCTATCAGTTCCTCTTCGCCTTGTTCTGAGGGAGGTTTGGACGTTTCATGCAATTCTGCTTGAAGTTCCTCATCACTAATCACACTTTGCACTTCAATGAAACTTCCTGTACCAAAATTAAAAGGTCACTTCATCTACAACCAAAACATTAAAATGATCCTGCAATCATCAAGAGCTTTCTGGAGGAAACTGAAAAATGCTACACCCTAAAAAGGAAAGATAAGACTATAACAGAATACATGTAATAGTAGCATTATTATTAAATAAGTGTAATCACAAATGCCTGTAACTTCAAGCCTTTTCAATTAGGTAAACTGGCATTGTCTTTGAAAGTAGAAAACTCTCTTAAGATGTGTATATTCGCTTTATATAAATATGTTCTAAGTTAACTGACATTGTTTTAAAAATTCAAAAAGGAGAATTATCAAAGTATATAAATAATCAAGGAAGTTGCTCAATGTTTTTATGCTATTCACACAGCACAGAATAAAGCTGTGACTTAGAAATAGTTCTTTCTCTTCCACTTCCCTTCTCTCCTCTCTTACTATCTTTCCTTCTCCTTAAAATATATTTATTGGTTCCCTTCCTTCCCTGCAGGTGGAGAGGGCTGGCAAGGCCTGTCCAGTTGGGTTTAAGGAGACAATTGGAACAGAAGAGGGGGGGGTCTCAGGACCTGGGTGCTGGCACCAAGGACATAGCTGAAGCAAAGAGGACAGCAGGGCCAAGGAGGAGGCCAGTGGGAAGGGGAGAGGGTTACATATCAAGGGAGAATAAGCAGATGTAAATATATTGAGGATAAGGGGAGCAATGTTTCTCATTGTTAGGGATACTACAAAGAAGCAGGAGGCTAGATTCCCCATGGAATTGCAGATATCAGTATAAACTCATGGATTTTAGTACAGATAGATATAAAAATAAATACAGATGTGTGTGTGCATGTATATGTATACATAAATATACTTCCTGGCTTTGTTGCTGAAAGGGCCTGAGACAGTTACACCTCAGGATCCATAAGCACACTCACATCCAGCTTGCGGTGTCTAAACCCCATGCTCCACCAAAAGGAACCAGAGCTCCCTGGTGAAATGGCTGGTTCCAGGACTAGGGCAGAGTAAGTACAAGATATGCCTGGAACAGCGTGGCCAGAAAGTAAGGAAAAGCTCAAAATATAATGAAAAAACTGCTAAAAGCCATTTGAAGGAGTCCCCACTGGCCAAAGCTGTGACAATTTGAGCAACAAAGTAAATTATGACAGTATTGGATTATAACTCACTGAATAAAATAGGAATACAGGAGTCTACACTGATTAAAAATAATTTTAAAAAATGGGGAGAAGAAAAAGATCTTCCTCATAGGAGGATGTCAAGTAATAATATGTAAGGAATGACGGAGTTAGAAAACCATCATTTGGCAACCAACGTAGTAACAAATTATTCCGGTAAACATCAATGGATGCTAACAAGTGGATGAAAGTTTGTTCAGGAACAGCATATTTATATAGCTCCAAAAATTCCTTTCCCACAAAATACTTATTAATTACAAAAGGGAAATAGTAACTTTTGAATGAAGAAAACTAGCAGATACCAGGAACAAATTGTGTGTGTGTGTATGTGTGTTTGTGTGTGTGTGTGTGTGTGTGGTTGACTCTCATTATTCAAAGCGGCTATCATCTATGAAGTCTCTGTGAACACTCAATTAGCCAATACTGAGTCACTGCCCCTAAACAGATATATGTGCATATTCACACATACACATATATAACATATATATGAACATATTTCATAGATATTATCTTAAATCCTAAAAAACCACCATCTTAGTAGATTCATTTTATAAATAAGAAACAAAGTTCAAGAAGCAAATTAGGGACCTGCCTGAGGCTGCCACACTAACAGGTGCCAGAATAGCGATTCAAATCTGGTCCAACTGGCCTGGGGCCGGAGCTTCTTGCTCTCTCTCCATTGCATAATCCCCTACTGTCCCCACCCTCTGGTCATCTCAGAGCACGGGAACAAGGCAGAGTGTCACCTTGCTTAACCTCAGCAGAGCACAGTGTAGCAACTCAAGCTTTTCCCCAGCTCTGCAAATGTCCACAAATGACCACAAAGACATTGCAGTGAGTACTGATTTTTGGAGTTACAAATAAATTTTAGTGAGCAGGCAATTTTGCAAATATGGAATATATGAATAATGAGAATCAACAGTATACATATGTATACAGATTTGGAGATATGTGATATACATATAGAGGGCCACAGAGAGACCAAGAGAAATTATAAGCTAATGTGGTATCATGCTAGCCACTGAGGTACTGGATGAAGGAACCGGTATTTTATAATATTTTATAATATTCTTCCAACTTTTTAAAGTTCATAATTATTTCAAAATAAAAAGTTTTTAAAAACTAGAGGGAAACTCAACTTTACCTTCCCCAACTAGGGCATGTCATGCCTTTAAAAATGATAACAAAAAGCAGAGCAACATGGAAGGTCAAGATTCATGACCAGCTGTGTGTCCCTGGGAAAGTCATTTCACCTTTCTTTCTGCATCTCTTGTTCCTTATCTGTAAAAAGTAAAAACAGGACTACACAAAAGGATCTCTCAGTTCCTACAGAGGTGAAATCCTACCATTCTAAATTTCTACAAAAGCACAGACACGTACCATCAGATTCACTTTCTTCTGAGTCAATTTCCATTGGTTCCGCGGCCTTCGGAATGGAAATCAAATCCTGGCCTGCAGATTCAGTGGTCTGCTGTTCTTGGATGGTGTCCAGAAAATTCTCATGCTCTTTAGTATTAAACGACACCACATTTTCTACATTACCTACTGCCTCTGAAGGGACACTTACTGTGCTACTCGTTTCTTGCAAACTGACAGGGCCAATGAGTTCAGAAGCAGAATTTGGTTTACATTTTGTTTCATCATCACTTGAAAGAACATAGGAATCGAATTTACTCTCATATGGGCAAAGTTCTTTCTGTTGCTCAAGCACTTCAGCATGTGTTTCATTCTTTGACACAGAATTTGTACAAGTTGGAGGTGCCGGCGTCACTTCCCTTCCACTCGGGAGTCCAAGTGCGTCACTATGTCTAACCACTGCACTCTCCAGAGGCAGTCGATCTTTTCTGTCCTTAACCATAGACTCATCACTTATTGGAAAGGCTTCAGTCCCCACGTGAACAAGTGACATTTGTTCTTTTGGAACTGAGTCTGTGGGCTCTCTCCCCTCATTAGTGCTGGCTCCATGCTCCTCTGCAGAGCTGGCACTGGATGACACGAGTGTTGCGGTAAACGGCATTCCTTTTCCATCTCTCACTTTAAGTCCTTCATTACTGTTCTCGGTGGAGCCGTTTATATGCATTTCTTCTGCTCCTGGCCCTCCCATCTGCACATCATCTCCAGCACACACTTTCACATCTTCGTCATCATCAAGAGCTCTCTGAATAGCTGAAAGAGTCCGGGGTGATATGGAGCCTTCGTCTACAGCAGCAGGTGCATTCCTCTCATGGGACTGCCTTCGATTCTCACTGTCCAGCTCCTCTTCTGAGCTACTTCCCATCAGGGCAGTTTGCATGGCTAGTAAAGTTCTTGGAGAAGGAGGGGTAGCATCGGGCTCTTTCTCCGTCTTCAGTTTTTCACATGGAGATGGCTTCACGTCAAAAGACATGCTGTGCATTTTGCTGGAAGAAGGAAGAGACTCTGAATCCACTTCTGCAACTGTCTTAGCTTGAATACCTTAAGAAGAATTAAAACACTTCTCACCATGCAGTTTTACAGTGTGACAATACACTTCTAGCAAGATGAATAAGAGAACACTGGTTCTCATAAATAAGTATATACATTTTCATTTAATCAGCAACTAGAAGTTAATTCATTAGCTAATTTTAAAGTGGTTTGGCACTATAGTAGTTAATCCATTAATAGCAGTATACGGTTATTACATAAATAGAATTTCATTAATATTATCCAGGAGTGCTAGTTTATAGAATTCAGAGTGATGATATATCTTGGATTTCTAATGTAAATATATAAATGATGGTGCCTGATACCTTTTATCAAGATGTAATGTGAAGTGTCTTCAGAGACCACTCTCCTTGACTCTACCTCCTTCAGAAAGCCCCCTTCATCTTCATACTGCCTTCGGATGTGTCCTGAATGTTGCTGATTCATTTCCTTTTGGACATGTTCTATGTGCTGGTTCAGATAGTTTTTTTTAAGCAAGCCTTTGAGTTGGTACTGTGAAAAGTCATTGGACTCCTAAAAGCAAAATAAACAAACAAAAGTACTGTTTTATATTAAATGCAGATAATAGTACCATATTTCCACCCTTTCCCCAACAGGGAACAAAGAACAATTGGCTTTTTTCATTGATGGTCGTTTCATATTATAAAAGTTGAATAACAAGAAAAACTACAACTTCCTTTTAAAAAAATAATCTTCAAAAGAGTTGGGCAAAAAAAATCATGAATACTATGGCTGGGAGCGGTGGCTCATGCCTGTAATTCCAGCACTTTGGGAGGCCGAGGCAGGTGGATCACCTGAGGTCAGGAGTTCGAGAATAGCCTGGCCAACATGGTAAAACCCTGTCTCTACTAAAAATACAAAAGTTAGCCGGGTGTAGTGGCAGGCGCCTGTAATCCCAGCTACTCCAAAGACTGAGGCAGGAGAATCGCTTGAACCCGGGAGGCAGAGGTTACAGTAAGCGAAGATCGCGCCATTGCACTCCAGCCTGGGGGACAAGAGCGAGACTTCCTCTCAAAGAAAAAATAAAAATAAAAAAACATGAATACAGTTTATGATTTAATCATTATTCAGTAAATAGGTATTGGGCATGTAATGCATAGCAGTCACTATGACATTTGATTATGGCTTAACAATCTTCTAGAATGCAGGTAAATATGCAAGTGAAGTGCCCAGCACAACCTAATCCCATAAAAGACACAATAAATCATAGTAATCACAGTTATTAATAGTAATACTTAACATTATAAGGCATTTCCCATGGAGGACATTTTTCTAAGTGCTTTTACATATAATATATAATACCTCATTTTATTCTCACAATTATCCTATGAAACAGATATCACCTCCATTTTATAAATGAAGAAATCAGGACTTAAATAGGTTAGGTAACCTCCCTAGAGTCACAGGGCTAATAAGGGGTAGATCTGGGATCAAAAGCATGTCGATTTACTATAATTGAATCTATTAATATAGTAGACAACCCCGTCATCCTTGGGGTATGTTCCAAGACCCCCAGAGGATGCCTGAAACTGCAGAACCAAACCTGATTGTCATCAATCAGAACATGTTTCTCTTCATGTGTTCCACCCGAAAATTTAATGGATTTTCCATCTTAACTGAGCACTTATCACACACTGAGGTCATGACTTTTGCAGTTTATGGTACGACAGCAAAACTAGCACCAATTTCTTTTTTCCTTCTTCACAATTTCACAGCTAGAAAAGTCATTTTTATGCAGATCTTAGCAACCTCAGCCAGCATACGATTTTTTTCTTTCCTTATTAATTCAAGAACTTTCACCTTTTCATTTAAACGAGGCACTTTACAGCTTCTCTTTGGCATATTCAAATTGCCAGCATCATACTCTTGCACTGCTGTGCCATTATTAAGTCAAATAAGAGTGACTTGAGGAGAAGCACTGCAATATCGCGACAGTCAGTCTGATTACCATGACAGCTACTCAGTGATTAACAGGAAGGAAGCGTCCACAGTACGGAGACGCCAGACAAAGGGAGGATTCACGTTCCAGGCAAGATGAAGCAGGAAGGTGTGAGATTTCATCACGCCACTCAGAATGGTGTGCAACTTAAAACTTATGAATTGTTTATCTCTGAAATTTTCCATTTAATATTTTCAGACCACAGTTTACCACAGGTCACTGCAAACTGTAGAAATCAAAACCCTGAGTAAGATGGAACTATGGTATTATGATTATTACTACTGCTACTATTATCTACCATCACTACTGTTACCAATGTTACATTTGCACGACGTAGAGATGATACAAAGGCCCAACGTGGATGACTTAGAACATCTCTATCAAAATTACAGATCCAATAAGCTGCTACTCCACACCACCCTACAGTCCACCACTTCCCGAGACTTCGTGGTTGCAGAAAGAAAATACAGAACAGTAAATCACTAGGGACTGTCTCTCTTTCTCCCATTTCTTCCTATTATTGTTTACACAACCAAAATTATACTTCCTCAGCTGCCACCTTTCACACTCAAGAAATAAAATGTCTGACTGAGCCTGGATTTTTTTCCTGAAATAAAAATCAATTTACTTCTGTCCTTGTATATCCAAAGACCCAAGAATGTCACCTCTGTGCACCTTAGTGTCTGCTACTGCACACTCTTTGTGGAAAAAACAGGGAGTGATGAGAAAAGAAGTTTACCCTTCCTTTTTCGTATTTCTGCTATGAATTTAAGCAATATTCAAAAATTGTAGAAAATAAAAAACACTCCATCTACGCACTAAGGTCGATGACGCTGCAAAATTTCTATTCTGTCCTACAGTGGGTGAAAGGAGAACTATGGTAGAAGTAACAGGTAGTAGCAATAGAAAGAGAAAAAGAACTCACTCACTGGCAACTAAGACAGAGAGTCATCAATAGTAACATGAATTAAGTATCAATGGTAGCATGATCAGGAGACATATTTGCTAGCACCCAACCACACACCACCTCCACTCTAGCTTTCTGGGCCTGCCGAGCTACAAGGTGTTCCAAGGTGAAGAAGCCCCATTCCCACTGTCCAGGAAGAGGAGGAGGGAATGCGGAGAGCCAATGGCATTTCTAGGGATGCAGCAGAGGAAGATACACCTGGAATTTCAATTTAGAACTTATTTTTCCATTGTGATTAGATTCTATATAACTATTAGTTTTTATAGACAATGTATATTATAGGCTACAATAACTTTTATGAACTAACCTAAGAAATGAGTCAGTAAGCATCCACTGGACACATACCATGTGAAAAAGACTGAGCTAGGCACTGAAAATACAGAGGTGGGCAAGATAAGCATGTTTTGGAGCTAAGAACTATAAAGTGACAGTACGGGGTGATGTGAGAACAAAGACCAGGAGAAGTCTTGGGTCAAAAGTCAAGAAAGACTCCTTAGAGTAAATGTCTAAAGGCTCAAACGTATAAATAAACAATGCTTCTTAGAATCTCGGAGATACAGAAATGCTGTTTACAGTTAACTGAGTTACCATATAAGTATTGCTTATCAATTTTCTCTTCTTTCTAATAAAAAGTTTTGCTGAAGTTCTTAATTCTAAGCATGAATGTACTGTTGTACGTTTTACCTCTGGCATTGCTTCAAATAATGTTCTTCTGCGCTTGGTGAACTCTTTCATATCAGTCAAGATTTCATGCTTTACTTCAGGGGGCAGGCTGCTGAAGTCCTCAGACTCAATATCTATCGCTTGAGGATTATGAAAGAACTCTTCCTGTAAAGAGAAAAACACAGCACCATGAAATTTACATTGCGTACACTTAGTTCTACTCACCATTAGGGATATGTATTATGTTAATATAATAAACACAGTTCTACATAATCAACACTTGGCTAAACACAGTTGCATATAATCTGTGACAGGCAATAAAGTGAGTAGGCAAATTAGGGAATGTAGCCATTCACTCTTTAATTCATTCAAAAGAAAAAATACTCAGCAGGTACCTCTAAGGCACCAGGCACTGTTCGAGGTACTAAGGTACTGTGAGATCGGATAAGGTGCCAGATAAGGTCCCTGCCCTTAGGAGTAGAGGAGGGCAGACAATACATAAATAAATAAATGAACAAGATAATGGTAAGAAAATAAAGCATATTTATCTGATATGAGAGTGATTACATGAAAAGAAAACAGAAAAAAAAGATTCATTTGACAGATAAAGAAGACCCCACTAAAAAGAGGATGTGTGAGCAGGGACTTGAAAGATATCAAAGAGCCTAAGGACAGAGCATTTCAGGCTGAGAGAATAGAAAATGCAAGAACCCAAGACAGAATGAGACTTAAGAATTCAAGCAATATATATAATTCCTGTAATTAAATTAGTTTTATTTTGCTTATAACATAAAAAATGAAATTAAAAGTAAGAAATTCACAGGAGACATGGAAAAGCGTAAAACTTTTCTCAATTGTAACTCATTACAAAAAGTACTTTAAAATCCTTCATTAGTAAAAAAGATAAGCTAATACAACCTGCTGTCCTGCATGTCTGTATGTTACATGTGTACGTACTAACCAGCAAACGCGTAGGACAGAACTGTCACTGAGCTCAGCGTTTCCTGTGCCTTCCCTCACTAATGCTCCCATCACCCCTATCAGGAAGGCACTGATATCAATTTCGTTTTACAAAAAAAAAATAAAGCCTTGGAGAATTTAATCTGTGTAAGATCACACAGCTAGTGAACAGTGGAGCCTGGATTGAAACGCAGGTCTTTCTGACCTCGAGGCCCATGGTCTTAACTAAGATTGCTCTCACTAGCTGCATTAATAGCACAGCACCTCCACAACCTGAAGGATCTCGAGGTTTTCGCTCAAAAGTCTTCTACCTGATATGACAAAACAATATGAACAAACAAGAAACAGTGAATTTGGGAATCAAAAAAATGCTATCTGTGACACTAACAAACTTGAAAAAATGTTTATGAAAAAAATATATACATAAGGTATAATCTCAATTTGTAAAAAATGCTATTCACAAAAATGTGTGTGGGACATTCTTCTTGTCTAACTCTCTGCCCCTTTCATAGGGGCTGACCTTAGTAACTAGCTTCTGAGGAACAGGATGTGGTGGGAAGGATGCTGCACAACTTTCAAAGCTAGGTCAGAAAGGCAACAGGGCCTCTGCTTGGAACGTTGGGATGCCCACCCTCAGAACACAGTCACCACGCTGGGAGAAAGCCCAGGCACCCTCAGAACACAGTCACCATGCTGGGAGAAAGCCCAGGCCACATGGAGAGGCCACAAGTAGGGCTCTGGCACCAGCCGCACGGAAGTCTGGCTGACAGCCAGCATCAACCACCACCCATGGCAGCAAGGAAGCCTTGTTAGTCGCTCCAGCCCCAGCTACAGACTGGCTGCATCTACACAAGAGACCCCAGAGATAACTGCCTGGCTGAGCTCATCAACCCCTGGAACCCAGACAGGTGATGAAAACAAAAGATGTTTTAACCACTAAGTTACACAGCAACAGATAACTAGAACGTACACACATATGTGTACACATATATATGTACATATGTACATTTGATACATGTATACAAATATACACACGGGTATTCAATTATATGGGGCAGGCGAAGAATGGATGAAAATATATCAAAATGTTACTACAAGTTATTTACGAATGATATGTTTTCTATATTTTTTATGTAAGCACATATTACTATTGGTTGGTTGGTTGGTTGTAAAAGAAAAATGGCTTATTTTGAATACACAGATGTGCATAATGGCAAATTCCATATATATACACATGTATAGGTGAGTATGTATTTATATACATACATGTACACATATATATGCACAATCAGAAAGGCATCTGTCTTTACTTTTCATCAGGAACTTTCATAGTTTCATATACCTCACTAATACTCATTTTCATGTCATTCATTTCAAATAACAGAATACATTCTGAATTCAAAAATCATCTAAATACCTGTAATGCTTGTTTTTGATTCATTCTTTCTTGCCATTCTTTTTCATCTTCCTCTTCTGAACTGAAAGTCAAACACACTTTTACGGTATCTATGATTTTTAATGACTGCTTACAAAGATACTCGTACACAAGGTGCTGCTCATTATAGGAGCTACAATGGTGAATAAAACAGCAAGATCTGTGCCACTACTGGTCTCATGGTCTGGTGGGGGGCACATGTAAGTAAGCAATTAGAGTGGGATCTCATAACTTCCACCACAAGGGAAGGGCAGGTCACTAGAGATGCAATAGGGATTCACCTCACCCAATTTAGGAGGAGTCACAAAAGCTTTCCAGGATCCCCGACAATTACACTGGTGGGAGTTAGCCACGAGTTAAGTGAGGAGTCTAGTTGTAGGGAGTGGGAAGGTTCGTGGAGAAAAGTGTTCCAGGCAAAAGAACTAAGTTTTATAACCATATAGAAACAAGGAAAAGAAAGCCTGCTTGTGGATGATGTGAAGAGAGGAAGGGATAAGACTGGAAAATGTAATTAAGGAGTTAAAGTTTTATCCTAAAGAAATGAGAAGCTAAGCTGAGTGTGGTGGCTCACGCCTGTAATCCCAGCATTTTGGGAGGCTGAGGCAGGTGGATCACTTGAGGTCAGGAATTTGAGACCAGCCCAGACAACATGGTGAAACCTCATCTCTACTAAAAATATAAAAAATTTTCCAGGTGTGGTGGCAGGTGCTTGTAATCCCAGCTACTCCAGAGGCTGAGGCAGGAGAATCACTTAAACCCCGGGAGGTGGGGGTTGCCGTGAGCTAAGATTGTGCCACTGCACTCCAGTCTGGGCAACAGAGACTCCATCTCAAAAAAAAAGAAAAGAAAGGAAAAGAAAAGAGAAGCTAGAAAGTGTTTTAAGTAAGGAAATGACAATACCAGATTTGGATTTTAAACAGACTATAACACAAAACAGAGATTGGGCTTGGTGGGTGGAGTTATTACAAAAAGGGTAAGAAAAATACAAAGACAGAAAGAAGTTTAAAAACGAATAATGTAACCTGGAGAAAAAAGGACAGTGGGAGCAATGAGACAAATAGAACTGCGCTGATTCAAAAGCTAAGTTGTCTCTTGGGAACTCCTGGGAAAGGAAGAGGTGGAGAGAAGGACAGGGGACAAAGGCAAACTGTCGAGTTTCTCGTTCTCCACCTTCACTTCCATCACAGAAGCTACCAACCATTAAGAGAGAGAGAGAGAGGAAGTGGAGTCCACAGAGAGGCTAAGCAGAAAGGGCCAGAGAGATGCCAGGGGAGTGGGGCAGTGCAGCATGGTTTTTAGGGCGGAGAAGTCGAGTACACTGAGAAGTTCAAAGCATCTGCTAGATGTAGCAACAAGAATGTCATGGGTTGTGGTATTTTAGCATCATGGTGAGAGAGACCATATAGGATTGAAAAGCAGCTAGAAAGAGCATGTGTAAGCAAAGTGAAAGGAAAACTAAAATTCATGCCTTGGAGAATTTTAAATCCAAAGCCCTGGCAGAAGTTCTTTAGAATGAAGAGGAATAAGAATCATGAATCACCAAAACACAAAGAATAGTAAATAAAAACTTTAGGCTTTGAAAAATATTCTGAAAGGTACAGATCGTGCCTATTTCAGATGCATTAAGAAATTTTCACATGCCTTATCATGTAGATAACACATCAAGGTTTAAATGTGTCCGAATGTGGCAATGACTAAAATAATATTCTTAAAGAGTTAAACATTTACCTGTGTTTTTCTTCCTCTTGTAAAGGAGGCAAAACATACATATCGTTTTCTCTTCGAACCTGCGTAAGACTGGGTAGTGCTTCATCTCTGGAAAGTATACAAATCTTTAAACAGATTATATGAAATAGTATTTTGAGTCGATAATACTCCCCCACTGATTACACAGACCCTGCTCAGGATGGTGAACAGGGACCTGACCTGGCTGCCCTCGGGCCACTGCTGTGGAAAATAAATGCAGTCGAGAGAAAGGAAGGAACCATGGCGGGGCTGCTCACCCAGAGCCAAGAAGAGCATAATCAAAGTAAAAAGTGTACATGACACAACACAACAGCTGTTTTTTCTCATTAGCAAAGTTGATTCTCACAGAATGGAGAATTGCCACAACTCCAAATTACCAGGTCAAATGGCAGCCTACTTGTCTCATTTCATTCTCTATTTTCTGTTGAAAGTTAAAATTACACAGGGAAAGAGTGTCACAGGAATTCAAGACAAAAATCACTTTTTTAAAACTTCATCTCTAACATGACTGTAATTTTCCTCTTGCCTTTTGCTTTTAAAGGCAGTTTTGATGGCTTGTCTCTTCAAAAACGTTTTCAGAAGCTTCTCTGTCGTTTTCCTGGAGTCACTGGACGCTAAGTCCTTTCTCTGCCTTCTCTTCGCCTATGAGAAGAAAGGATGTAAGATCTCACTTCAGGATATTAGACCACTAGAAACATTTCTGTGATTTATTTCCCATAGAATTTGGTTTGTCTGGGTTTTCAGACTACGGTTGCTTTAGCATTTCCTCCTAATTGCCATATAAACGAATATCTTCAGCTTGCTGCTACATAAAGGACACCCAGAGTTTCTATCTATTACTTAATGGGCTACTATACAATATATTTGGGAAACTATTAATTTACTTTCAGTTTCTTTTAAATGTCCTTTAATATGCCCAAGAAGTGGAAAGCTTAAATGCTTCCCAAAAGGAATTATTTATTTATTCGATAAAATGTCACAGTGACACCAAAAACAATTTCTAATATTGCTTTTTATAAACATGCATTACTTACATGTAATTCTGCCCTTCAATATTCAAGATTATATATCACAAGAAATTCTAAAATGTATAGAAATATCTTGTAAGAAATGTTCAAGTCGTGACAAATGGATAGTCCCTGTGCTTATAGTTAAATTTCAGATAAAAATAACCAAGATATTCTCTTTTCCTTTCTAATCCTTCCACAAAGTACCTGACTTACAGTATGCCTTGGGTAACTGAAAACTGCAACATTCAAGTCTAGACACTGTTACTGAGGCAACAAACATCCCCCAGCATTTATAAAGCCTTACTTTTATCCTATATCCTCACTTAATTAGAGAGTATCTGTCTGGTATGATTACAAAGTCATCATTCCATTACTTTGGCATTTTCAACAAATAAAAGTCATATATCCAAATGGGTGCTGTCATTTGGACTGTTTAAACATTATTTTATGTCATTTTTTTAGAGATGGGGTCTCCCTGTGTTGCCCAGGCTGGACTTGGGCTCAAGCAATCCTCCTGCGTCCAGCTTTCCAAAAACATTTTTTAAAACTACTTCCAGAACAATAAAGCTGCAACTCATTCTCATTCTTCTATATCATGGTCAATTTCCTTCCTAGATAATCCACTTTAGTCACCACTTGGCACCACATAACATTGCTTACTGCTAAAATCCAATTCCCCTCAAGAGAAGGCTTGCTATCACGGAGGATACTTGATCTCAGATTCAGGGAGGCACTTCCCAAAGAGGGTTTCCACAGTGTTCTAAGCGATGGCCGCATCCTTGAAATAAATATAGAACACCTAACAAGATCCTCTCAAGGGAAAACTCTCAACGGCAAGGTTTTTAGTGGTTAGTTTTATTTTATTTAAAAGTTAAATTTTATCATTGTACCCACAATGAACTCTCATAAAACTTTTTAAAATGAAAATTAATTGTTCAAGATAAAAAAGTAGATGTAATTAAATTAAATATATGTCAAAATAAGTCTGTCTCTAAAATTCTAAGGAGAAAACAGAAATTTTATGTGAACTTTTCTAAGAATGCAGAAAGAAAAAAATTATTTGACACTTACCGAAAACTAGATGACACTTACCAAAGTCTGTTTCTTCAATAGTGGAGCGTCTCCATCAAACACAAAAACAGGACGAATTCGAAAAAATAAGAGTTTGCAGAGCCGATGAAACAAAGTGAGAAGATGAGCATTTTCTATTGAGTTCCCGTGGTGATCCCGGACTCCTTTAAGTGCTTGGTTTAACCAAATGCTAATATCTGGGAGAATTGTTAATGGAAAAATCTCTGGAATTTTTCTCTTCATCCTCACAACTTCAATTTCCTAATAACTGATATTACCCAAATGTTGAACACTAAATACTTATCACTATTCATTTAAAATTGAAAAACATTTAGCTCTCATGGGATCTACCTAAAGTCAGTTAACTTTAGTTAAGCTCTTGTTACCCTTATTCACATACTGCATTTTAAAATTATACAAAGACAGACACATCCTTTTAAGAAGTCTCGTTGCAAAGAATCGCTTCTTTAAAAAGACAAGTGATTGCTAAAGAATTTTCATGAATTAGCACAAATTTTCTGGAGGACGATTTGACAATTCATAGTGAAAAAAACTTTAAAACTTTGCAGTTGATTTTACCACTTCCAGACATTGATCCTCAAAAATCATCATAGATATATAATGAGAGTTATTTATAGAATGCTTGTTAATAATAATGAAAATATAACAATCAGTTTAAAAGTTTTCCAGCAGGTCTTTTTATAAAACTAATTATGGGCCAGGCGCAGTGGCTCACACCTGTAATCCCAGCACTTTGGGAGGCCAAGGTGGGCGGATCACGAGGTCAACAGATCAAGACCATCTGGCCAACATGGTGAAACCCTGTCTCTACTAAAAATACAAAAATTAGCCGGGCGTGGTGGCACGCACCTGTAATCCCAGCTACTCAGGAGGCTGAGGCAGAAGAATCGCTTGAACCCAGGAGGCAGAGGTTGCAGTGAGCCAAGATCGCGCCACTGCACTCCAGCCTGGGTGACAATGAGAGACTCCATCTCAAAAAAAAAAAAAAAAAAACCAGAAAGAAACCTGAACTGATACTAATTTTTGCAGGTAAATTTCTAACACAGGGAAAGAACATTGAAGGAATCCCATCAAGTTATTTCTGTTTTTATTATGTGGCAGCAATTTTTCTATGCACTGGCATATTCAATGCACTGAACAAAACACAGTATTGGCCCTATGGAGTTTATAATCTAGCAGGGAAAACACCAAGCCTTTGTGCTCCATGGCTTGCCCAGGCAATTTGTGCACTGCACTCGCTTTCACAGGGACTCTTATACACAATCAAAATCTGCTATTAAATAAGTTGAGCAGTTTAGTATTGAAATGAATGTACATTGCCTAACTTTTACTAACATAAAAAAAAATGTAGGCTCATCAACAATTAACTTACAAAACACTATGTAACAAAACACCTAGTGGAAAGCAAGCTAATGCTATGCTTATTTCCATAATATTTAGCAATACCATGGGCCAGGTATATCCAAGACCCTAGGGATATGCACCAAACAATTCAGCCATGAACAAAACAGAGACGGTCCCTATCTCCAGGAAGCCAGTGCAGCAGGACAAAAGCAATGGCAGATGATACAGCCACCAGGAAGTTTCTAGAATGTGATTTAAGGATTAACTTTGATGAACATGTGAAGAACAGATTATTAGGAAACCAGTTCTAAAATGAGTTAAAATAGCCCAAGTTAATGCAGCGAGTAGTGGTGGAGACTATGAGAAGAGGTCGGATAAAAGACACATCTCAGAAGTAGAACTTGGTGTTGATGTACAACTATCTTGTATTAGATCGATGTTTCTGCTTGCTACAAGTATAGTCTGAAAAAGCCATAGAGCTCCCTATTGCACAGGATTAAATTAGTTTCTACTTGGCCCACTACTTTAAACTTTAAGTTAAGTGAGGAAATCTAGTTTCAGATCAGTGACTCTCACCCCTGCTATCCATTAGAATAGGATATGAAGCTTCTGAAACATATGGATTATTAAACCCCATGGGCCTAAAATTTTAAATCATAGATACGGAGGTAGGTCTTCTTTTATTTTTTATTTTTCAATTAACTACAGGTAGTGCCAACACTCAGCTAGGGTTGAGAATTTTGTCTTGAATTCTTAGAGATGAAATATGTAAAATTAGATTATCTGAAAATATTCACATAAATTATTAACAAGAAATATGAAAAATGAGACAATCTGAAAATATTTGTATAATTTGACTTGTCTAATTTCAGTAAGTTTATCAACTCAAAATTAAATTCCTGCAGGCAGAAAAGTTAAAATCTGCAGCAAAGCCAAAAATCACTTTAGGTATAAGACCCAAAGACCAATAACATTTTAATACAAAAAATAAGTTTCTTTAGTTCTTTAGTTAGGTGACTTAAAATGTAATTAATCCCCATTACTATACATAGCCTAAAGAGAATGTAATAACTTGCTAATACATTTAAATGCATCTTAGAAACATTAAAATCTGTAAGAGACAAAAGTTTAACTGTTAATTCTGCATTATTTGACACAGACATTTAGACTGTATAAATAAGACACTAAGCTATATAGATGGTTTAAAGACCAAACAATTTATTATAGGGATACAAGAGTAAATTATGAAACTAGTATAATCATGGGTAAGTTTGTCATTAACAAACAACACAATAAAATCTAAATAATTTCAGGTGTCTGAATTCCCGTGAAAACGAAATAAAGCAAAATCAACTGTAGAACAAGTAATCAGATATTCTCCTTTGACATAAATGAGGTTATTATAAATATATGAGGTTGTCATTATGACTAGAATGTCTTTCACAGTCCTCTTTAAGAGACAGGCATGAACACTGCTCACTGCAGCCTTGACTTCCTGGGCCCAAGCAATCTTCCTGCCTCAGCCGTCCGTGTAGCTGGGACCACAGGTGCAGGTCACCACGTCCAGCTAATTTTTTGACTGCGTGTAGAGACAGGGGTTCACAATGTTGCCCAGGCTTGTCTTGAACCCCTGGGCTCAAATGATCCTCCTGCCTTGACCTCCCAAAGTGCTGGGATGACAGGCGTGAGCCACTGAGCCTGGCCGCAGCCCTCTTTAGTAAGTCTTCACAAGGGCTGCTACATAAAATGATCTAAATCTTTGCTGAAGTGTTAAGGGTTCTTGGCACTGAAAACTAACCTTTACCCTTTATTTCTGAGAAAATCTTTAGACTGCAATGATATAGACGAACCGCTTGAGGGCAGCAACAGCGCATGTGCTCTAAAAAAAAAAAAACCCTTTGGCTTTCCCCAATTCAAAGTACCCTGTATAAAAACTTTTAAGCCAAAAATCAATTACAGATGTAGTCAAAGATTATCCATTTCCAAAAAATGATGACAATCTCATTATATTTTAAAACTTATCAATGTCGTTTTATTTATAAGTTGTGTTCCTACTGAAGAATTAGGGCTCCGCAGTCACGGACTTCTTTGCTGAACGCCCACACACTCTTGCACTCCATTTCCGGTCCCAATCCCCTCCCCATCATTTACAGGACTCTTTCCGCAAGCCCACGAGCCCCTAGACTCATAGATCCCCATTCAGGAAATTGGTGTAAGGTATCACCAGATTCTGAGCCAGAATAGACACTCAAAAAAAAAAAAAAAAAGACTACGTAACAAAGAAAAAGATCAAAATTTCAAAAACAGTATCACGTTTTGCTAATGCAAAAAGAATTTAATTCCAATGACAAACAAAACCAGCCAAACATGTACAAAAACAACAGTCCTTAAAAAGTCAATTTTTAAAAAAATGGTAAAACACCTGTCCACACTACCCTTCCTCTAAGAAACATAAATGGGGCAAGACTCAAGCAAAACTAATGGTCGAAATCTACTCTTCTCTCCATACTGACCTCCCGGACGGGATAATAACTTTAAGATTTACTGTATTACTCGCGCTAAACTTCTCTCATTTAGGTAATTTATTTATTCCTCATTCCAATCCTGTGTGTAGATACTATCACCACCTCCACTTTGCAGATGAGAGAATTAAAGCAGAAAGGAACATAAAGCACTGCCACAAAGAGACAAACCAGGATGCACAGGCCGCTAAGACTGCAAAGCTGGGGAAAGCAGACTGGGCGGCCCTCCTCATCACCCGATTCCGCACTCAACCTACCACGGATCAAAAATATTTGCGGTGGAAAAAAATAAATAAATAAAACATACCAATAAAAACTACAAAAATTTTAAAAATACAGTATAACAACTATTTACAGATCACTTACATTGCATTCGGTATTACAAGTAATCTAGAAGCGATTTAAAAGATTACGGGAGGCAGTGCATAGTTTATATGCAAATACCACGCCATTATATAAGGGACTTGAAGGAACTTGAACATCGCGGTATGGGGAGGGGGGGCTGGAACCAAAGCCCCGGGGATACCGAGGTACGACTGTACTTAGAAACCCTAGTGACAGGGATTCTATAGCGACCCCGACCCCGACCCAAGACCGTCATCCTGCAGATGCTACTCTGTGCCCAAGGCAGAGCCCCGCGAGGAATCCAGCCCCGAATCCCTGCACCCCAAGTCCCAACGCGGCGTTAAGGATACCAACAGCCAGGATCTTCCCTTCCAGTGCCTCGGGGCTGACCTGACGCCCAGAGCACTCCAGCAGCTTCCAGAGCCCCTGGACCCCCATGAGGCGGCTGAGTCCTCAGAGCGGACCCAACAACTTCTACTCTAATTCTTCTACGACGGGCTATACCGCCGCCTAGGACCCTGGGAGGAAGCCCTCCCTGCTCCTACACAGGAAAGATGGCAAATAATACAGAAGCCACGATTTTCCAGGGCGGGGGAAAGCACTAACGGGAGCGCATTACAGGGGAGAGACTCCGGCTGCAACACGTCCCAGCTGCTGTCACCGCCTCCCGGAAGAAAGACAGGTCCAGAGAATGGCCGTTGGTGGGGAGGGGCAGGGCGTCGCTTCGCCAGCGCTTAGGCCCAAACGTCTGCGCCTCTAATGGAAGACCGGGGTGACAGGGCCACGCAGGCGACGGAAACAGCCAGAAGATGTCTCTGCGACACCGTTCGCCTTTGCTGGTGGGTCCGCAAACCCACGAAGAATGGACCCGCTCGGTTTCCGTCTAATACGACGCGCAGGGCGGAAGTCCCGCCTCCGTACCGACGTATATTTTCTGCGCTTGCAGCACTCCGGAAGTGAGAGGTTTAGCTCCAGTGTTGATTTCTTGGTGAGTTGCTACCGCCACGCTGGCATTCTGAAATCGTTAAGCATTAAAACAGTGTGCAAAAGCACCTTCTTGGTTGGGCAACGGGTTTTTGTTTTTTGTTTTTGTGGTCTCACGCTGTCGCCCATACTGGAGTGCAGCGTCGCATTCTTAGCTCACTGCAGCTTGGAACTCCTGCTGCCCTAGCTCAAGCGATTCTCCCATCTCAGCCTCTCAAGTAGCTGGGACCGCAGGCGCGCACCACTATGCTGGGCGAATTATTTTTGTAGAAACGAGATCTCCCTGTGTTGCCCAGGCTGTGAGGTGACGATTTTCTACGCGCTTTTTTAGTATCGGTTTCTCACCTTTGCGCCGCCAGTTGTGAAGACACTTAACACTAAATGTTGTTTTACACGTGAAGAGACAACCGAAAGGTGGATGCCTTCTTGGTTTTGTACTATTTATTTGTATGCTAGCACGTAGTAACCAAAGAGTAATAAAATTTAAATCCTGTGAAAATGTTGGGGTCCCAACATTACTGAACAAAAGGAAAAAGTCAAGCTGGGAACTGCTCAGGGCAAAACTTGCCTCCCATTCTAGTCAGACATTCCTCTGCTAACTGAGATAGACGCATATTCTGATTACCTCCCTCATCTACCTGTGACCTGGAAGCCCTTCGTGCTTCCGAGTTGTCCCCACCTTTCTGGAAGGAACCAGTGTACTTACATATATTGATTGATGTCTCCTGCCTCCCTAAAATGTATAAAACCAAGCTGTGCCCCAACCACCTTGGGCACCTGTCATCTGGACTTCCTGAGGCTGTGTCACAGGTGTGCTTCCTTAACATTGGCAAAATAAACTTTCTAAATTAATTGAGACCTGTCTCAAATTTTGGGGGTTCACAAGCCTTAATCCTTGACATAATAGTTTAGTTTTCTTCGGCATCTAAAATTTATAATGCCACGACTTGTAGATCAGAAATGACTAGAAATCAATTAACAGAGTAACCCCAGGAAAGGCCACAGCTCTGGAACCCTCAGGCCAAGATTCAAATCCCCCCATCATGCCTCCCTATGGTCTTACTAAAGTCACAATTTTCCAGAATTTGTATCCCCATCAGCAAGCAGGGCATAAAACCAACCTTGCAGACTTCAGGTAAGGATTCAAGGTGTTACATGCAATGCACTTAGCACTAGTAACTACTCAGTAAATGACAGTGTTAGCATCCATATTTGTTCAAATTTGAACTAAATTTAAACTCAGTGAAAAGGCTGATTTAAGGGAGCGGGCAATTTTTTTTAAGACTTCTTTATAACAGAAGTATATGGGAAATTGATTATTTATTTATTTATTTTAATTTTTTTGACAGGGTCTCACTCTGTCGCCCAGGATGGAGTGCAGTAGTGCGATCTCAGCTTACTGCAACTTCCACCTCTCTGGCTCAAGTGATGCCCCTGCCTCAGCCTCCCAAGTAGCTGAGATTACAGGCCCCCACCACCACGCCCTGATTTTTTTTTTTTTTTTGAGACAGGGTCTTGCTTTGTTGCCCAAACTGGTCTCAAACTCCTGGTCTCAAACAATCCTCCTGCCTCAGTCTCCCAAAGTGCTGGAGTTACAGACATGAGCCGCCGTGCTCTGTGGAGAAATCCATTTTTAACAAAACTATTTCTATGCCCAACAAGATGGTTCCCAGTGGCCATGTTTGGTTGACCTAGTCACAACTAATTTTCTACAGGAATAATCCTGACAAAGTGTTTTTTGCATTTCCTCCATATGTAAAGTAATCCCCAGAAACCGTTCCCAGTTGTTATTTTACTGAGAGTAATATAATTGCCTATTCAGTATTTGTCTCTTCCCCATGGTAGACTGTAAACTTAGTGAAACGAAGAACGATTTTGTTGACTGTTACATCCCCCACTCCTGGCACTTAGCAGTTCTGTAAATATTGCCTAAATGACCTCCTAAGCCTCTAGTCTAAAGCTCTCCAGTGCACCTTGCAGTCTGTTGGAAGAATCTGCTTGGAGGTTAGGCTGATAATTCATTCAGATCTCATCTGAGACATACATTGCATTGTGTTATGGTCTGAATTGTGTCCTCCAAAATTCATTTGTTGAAGCCTGAGTACCTCAGAATGTGACTGTCTGAACACATGGCATTTAAAAATGATTAAATTGAAATGAGGCCATTAGGATAGGCCCTAAATCCAATCTGACCGGTGTCGTTGTAGGAAGAGGAAATTGGTCCACATGGAGAGACTCCAGGGATGACAGGCACAGAGGAAAGGCCATGTGAGGACACAGTGAGAAGGCGGCCCTCTCCAGGTGAAGGAGACAGGCCTCAGAAGAAACCAAACCTGCCTGGTCCTGGACTTCTAGTTTCCAGAACCGTGAGAAAATAAATTTCTGTTGTTGAAGCCACCCTGTCTGTGGTGTTTTGTTATGGTAGCCCTGAGAAACTAAGACACTGTGATCCTAGGCAAGTTTCTTCACCAATGAAAGCCTCAGTTTCTGCCAGCAAAACGGGAATGCCGCCAACATCTTGTTGTTGTTGTTGTTGTTGAGCTGTTTAAGAATTGACCTGATAATGGTGTCTCATTTAGTTGAGTGAATCGCTGGTACAGGAGGGGTGGGAGTGTTATGGGTAAAGTTGAGATGCAGAATGTGATGGATCCTAGAGGAGCTGCCTGAGCCCCTCCAGTCTGGGAGAAGACAAGTTGGGAAGTATTGTAGCTGCTGCACCAACTTGGCCTAATGATACCACACAATTCTTTAACAATAATGGTAGGAGGGAAAGGAACTGCGCAGAATTTGATCTAAATAAACTTTTATTTTTTTTCTGCCCATGAGCTGGGTAAAAACAAATAGCCAACATAGGTATTTGAGTATTGTAAGTACTTTTAAAACCAAAGCAAAGGCTGGGCACGGTGGCTCATGCCTGTAATCCCAGCAATTTGTGAGGCCGAGGCAGGCGGATTACTTGAGGCCGGGAGCTCAAGACCAGCCTGGTCAACATGGTGAAACCCGGTCTCTACTAAAAATACAAAAATTAACCAGGCATGGTGGTGCATGCCTGTAATCCCAGCTATTCAGGAGGCTGAGGCAGGAGAACCACTTGAACCCGGGAGGCAGAGGCTGCAGAGAGCACCACTGCACTCCAGCCTTGGCGACAAAGCGAGACTCCATCTTCTTCTGAAGAAACAGCAACTAAGGGGGTACATATTAGATTTTAAAGGAATTAGCTCCTTAAGATGCTGTCTAAAGGGCTCTCTCTAAAGACTCTGAATAGTAAAATTCACATCTTTTGGAATGATAATAGCAAACTCTTAAATAGCACTTCCTATCTACAAAGCACTGTTCTAAACACTACATGTATTAGCTTATTCTTCAAAATCATTTATAAAGTAGATACTATTACCCCCACTTTACTAATGAGGAAGTAGGCACAGAAAAATAATTAACCTTAACTTGCCTATATCACTACAAGTGATACAGCTTGTTAAGTGCAGAGCCAGTATTTGAATGTTCATTGTATCTATGGGGATTCCTCAGAGCTGACCAACAAATCAAATATGATGGGAATTTTACTAATCTTCTAAGACAAGTATGCAGTAACTCTTGCTTACAGCTTCTGCGGGAAAAATAATCTCACTAAACTCAAACCTCATTGTGCTCCTAATAACTGGAAAGCCAAACTTAGAATACATCAAGACTTTTATAAAAACTGATTATGGTCAATAGTTTGAATAACTCATCCTCTTTTTCTAGGTGTCACCCTATCCTTTAATTTCTTATTTTATTTTGCATTTTTCTCCTTTCCTCTTGGTTCTTCCTACCTACCTCTTCTCTGAAATATTCAGTTGAACTGTATGAAATTGCTGATATTCAACCATTTTTGATCTACAAAGATGACAGCTTCATTTGGTTCAAACATAAGAATCAAATTGTCTATTTCCTATTAAATTAGAAATCTAAAATTATAGTCATAATGCATATTGTTTCATTAATAATAAAAGACACAAGATGGTTTCTTATGATGTACCAGTTGAGCAGAATTGACAAATTATCATGTACTTCAAAGACATAATGGTACTTTCTACCTAAAACAAAGGTTTAAAATCATTCATACAATTAAAAGTAGAAAACAAAACTTTATTTGATGAAAACTTTTTAAAAGTTCCAGTATGAAGTAACAAAATCAACAACCTACAAATCTCTTTCAGTTCTTTGCATTTCAAGCAAAATATTCTCTTCAGAAAAATGACCATTTCATAATATATATCCCCTTCTGTAGGCTAGGCATGTATGAGTGAACAAATGGATATAAAATTCAAGAAAAAATGAAAATATTTTAAAAATAAAAATCTGAACCTTTTCCTTGAGGTGTATTGCGATATGGTTACCAACATATTCAGCACCTTGTAATCACCAAGTTACTGATTTGAGTCCTGGAACAAGACCCTAAAATTAAAGAACAAGAGATCCTAGTCATTTGTGAGTCACAGATTGGCAGCAGAAGAAAAACTGACAGCAGCTAGAGGAGCTCAAAGACATGAAATTCACACTTCTGAAATATTTAATACTCACTTCAAACAGCTAATTGTCTATATGGTTTTTAAAAAAGGAAACAGCTCAGAGTCTGGAATATGGGTAGTTGTCCTCTGAGTGACTTGGGCATTTCTTACGCATCTTCAGTACTGTTATCAACATACGACTCCATATTGAGAGAGCAATCAAATATCAGGAGATCTCATGTCACAGATAACCCTGGGCATAGAAACTTAAGGTGCCAATTGTTCTTTTACTTTATCCCTAAGGCAAACGTCATCTAGACTTACAAAAGTCTTTCAAGACCTAAGGTTCTTGTCAATATTTGATTATTACAAACCATTCAAGAAAGTCAAAAAATCGGAATCAATGCACTAAGTCATCCATTTGCACCAAAAGAAAGGATCAGTTTCTTGAGTCTTTTCTCTTTTGCCTCTTAGTCAGAATCCTAAGAACATAACCAGGAGACAAATGAGGCAAGCAAGATCCTGCTATAAATCAAAGAACTACTAGACTCATGAAATAATTTTAAACGCATGTTAACCATGAGTGAAAACTAGAAATTGATGGCCCCAATTTCTTTAAGGGCAGATGGTACTTTACATCTTGGTCTTGAGAATAAAACTATCTGTAACAAATATCTAGAGATTCGAGTCATTTAAAAAGTCACTTCATGCTTAAGTATTTCAAATCTTGATGCTATTAAGTGAATTTGTGTTTGACTTATTTAGACAACAGTTGTAATTTTATTGAATTTTGTGAAATTTTCTGTCCAGATTATTTATATACTCTTAACTTGAAAGGACAATAATCTGTGCTTATCTGCTTATATATCTGAAATCACCCATCATAATCATGTACAAGCTTAGTATCTGGAGAACTACAAGTTTATTTTTTATACCACAAGATCTGCTCCTATTTAATGTAGGCTTACTAAAATCTTCTACTGTCTTTATACAGTCCTCTGAATAGCAGTTTCATATATAATGCCAGCTGTTCAGTACCAAACACAGTCAATCATTCCCATCGTAATCACTGTAACCCTGGTAACCACTGTTCCTTCTCTCATGGATACTAGACATCTTTTTCCATGCCGACTCCTGATGGAAACTAGCACTGAAAGACCGGCCCAGACGCCCATGCTGCTTCTTGGAAATATTGTCTTCACTCTCAGATTTGGAAATTCCCTGGGCATGTGTTGGAGGTTGTGATTCTTGTCTAATAGTTCCAAATGGAAAGTTCCAAAGGCCAAATCTTTGCCAGTTAAGTCTCTGGAATGCTATGATGCAATGCAAATTTCCCCCAACCTGAGAAGAAAAAAAAGTTGGGTGAAGAAAATAAAGGGAAATTAATTGTACTAATTTGTCCCTATGAACTCCCTTGTTTCTTTTTTACTTCACCTGCCTCAAAATGGTACTTTCCTTCCAGGCATCATCAGAGCACCTTATCCTGCACCTTTTCTGACAGCTGCCTTTACAAAATATAACAATGCCCACTGGAGCCAAAACACCTTCCTCCCCGTACCTCTCTACTACTTACTCTCAACACATACTAGAGAACTTCCCCATCTGCCTAATTCAAACACCAAGATCATTCCTCTTCCTCTCTCTCCTATTCTTCATATAGTTTTATGAGTAAGATTGTATCAATGGGATATCATTTCCCTAGAGCCTCCCTCAAAGCCTTGTTTGTACACATGACTCTGCCACAAGGCCACAGTTAATCTGGCCCAAGCTGGGCTAAGACTATGGAACTGAACCCAAGACAGCTCAGTCTCAGTCTAGACTGTTCATCTAAAAAAGATACATAAGTTGAAAGATGATGATCATAAGAAGAAAGTAATCAGACAAAAGGAGAGCTAAGAACAATGTATAGCCCCCAAAAGAGTGAAGCAGACTACCAATTACTTGGCCCTTGCTATCATTCCAATACCTGCTACCATCTACCATTCCTTTATGACTCCAGGTTATACCCCTTGCCCTAGGGTTTTAAAGACAGCCCTGTGTCCTTAAAATAATTTTCACTCCTCTATAAAATATAAGTTTCTGTTATTTACAACCTAAAGAGTGCTAAGTAAAACACTGCATTTTGGTCAGCTGGGAAATGCCTTCAAACACAATGGTGTTCTTCTTACCTTCTTTGTTTTTCTATACTGCAGTCCCCTCTCTAAGTGCCGGATATCCAGGTATTCTGGATTTTGAGTGTTTAGATCAGTAACAATATCTGCCCATCTATAGTTAAGAAGAAAGGATAAAGCACAATTTTCTTTAAGTCCAAAGTATCATTGCAATGGAATTTTTCATGAGCAAGTTGCTGCAATATTATCACAGCAATAACTGGCAGTAATTCTCTTATCTCAACATTGTTTCATCTACTAAACTGTAATAACTTCTAGTTTTATGACAATTCTGTTTATCCAACCATTGCCAAGGTTCTCAGTATACAATTGGTTACTCTTCCTACAGAATAAATAAATACCAACATATTAGATGACATCCTGCAGGCTAAAGCAGCAACATGCTATATTTCCTTTTCAATTACAGTCAAGTCCACTTTTAAAATAATGTAAAGTTAATATGTCTCTGTTAGCAGACAACACAATTGTGCAGAAAATCCAAGGGAATTACAAAACAACTACTAGAACTAATAGGATTTGGTAAAGATGTAAGATTCAAGGTCTACCTAGGTAAATCCATTGTAATTTTGTATTCAACCAGCAAATAATAAGGAAATGAAACTTTTTAAAAATCAATTTACAATAGCATCAAAAAGTATAATGCACTGAGGAAAAACTTTTTATTGCAATATCTTTTGTTTTACTTCAATTGTTTTGGCAGTACAGCTGGGTTTTGGTTACATGAATAAGTCTTTTGGTAGTGATTTCTGAGATTTTAGTGCACCCGTCACCCAGGCAGTGTACACTGTATCCAATATGTAGTCTTTTATCCCTCATCCCCCTCCCAGACTTCCCTCAGGAGTCCCCAAAGTCCATTATATCATTCTTATGCCTTTGCATCCTCAGAGCTTAGCTCCCACTTAAAATGAGAACATATGATATTTGGTTTTCCATTTCTGAGTTACTTCACTTAGAATTAATTGCCTCCAGCTCCATCCAAGTTGTTGCAAAAGACATCATTTCATTCCTTTTTATGGCTGAGTAGTATTCCATGGTATATACATACCACATTTTCTTTATCCACTCATTGGTTGATGGGTACTTAGGTTGATTCTCCATCTTTGCAATTGAGAATTGTGTCACTATAAACATGTGTGTGCCTGTGTCTTTTTCATATGACTTATTTTCCTTTGGGCAGATACTCAGTAGTGGGATTGCTGGATCAAATGGTAGAGCTACTTTTAGTTCTTTAAGGAATCTCCATACTGTTTGCCATAGTGGTTGTACTACTTTACATTCCCACCAGCAGTGTAAAAGAACACATTGAGAAAAAATGTTTAACAAAAGACATAAAACTCCATACTGAAAAATAAAAAAAAAAAGTTGAAATTAAAGTTCTAATTAAGTAAAGATATAGTCTATGTTGTTACAATGTCAATTCTCCTAAAACTAAACTATTAATTCTTTCGTTATTTATGAGACAGGGTCTCACCTTGTCACTGAGGGAGGAGAGTACAGTGATGCAATCTCAGCTCACTGCAGCCTCGACCTCCCAGGCTCAGTTCATCCTCCCGCCTCAGCCTCCCAAGTAGCTGAGACTACAGGCACATGCCACCATGCCTGGCTAATTTTTGTAGTTTTAGTAGAGATGGGGTTTCGCCATATTGCCAAGGCTGGTCTCGAAATCCTGAGCTGAAGTGATCCTCCCACCTAAGTATTGGGATTACAGGCGTGAGCCACCGCACCCAGCCGAAATTATGAATTCTATAGATTCTATCCTCATCAAAATCTTAACAGGCTTTTGAGCAAAAAGACAAATCCTAAAATTTTTATGGAAAAGCCAAGGTCCTAGAAGAGCCAAAACAATCTTTAAGAAAAAGAAAAATTCAGAAAATTCGTGCTAGCTAATTTCAGGATTTAGTATAAACAATTCAGAGTTTGACGTCAGTAAAAGGACAGACAGATTAGTAGGACAGAGTCCAGAAAGAGCCCACACATACAGTTTTCAGCAGAGGCACCAAAGAAATTAAATAAGGAAAGGAAAATCTTTGTAAACAAATGGTGTTAGAATAACTAGATAAACACTGGGGGAAAAATCAGAGTTGAGCTCTACCACATACCACACACAAAAGGTAATTAAGGCTAGGCATGGTGGCTCACATCTGTAATCCCGGCCCTTTGGGAGGCCAAGGAGGCAGGATCACTTGAGCCCAGGAGTTTTAAACCAGCCTAGGCAACACAGCAAGACTCCATCTCTACAAAAAAAATGTTTTAAATTAGTAGGGCATGGGGGCACACATCTGTGGTCTCAGCTACTCAGGAGTCTGAGGTGGGAGGATCACTTGAACCCAGGAGGTCAAGGCTTTAGTGAGCCATGATCACACCACTGTACTCTGGCCTGGGTGATAGAGACCCTGTCTCAAAATAATAATAGAAATGGATCAGAAATCTAAACATAAAATCTATAAAGCTTCTAGAAAAAAACAGGAAAGCATCTCTGAGGTTGTGGTAGGCAAAAATTTCTTATTAGGCACAAAACACATAAAAGAACAAAATTGATAACATAAATTTAATTAAAATTAATTAGAATTAGAACTTCTGTTCATCAGAAGGTTTACAACCACTTTGGAGAATTTTCTCACAGTTTCTTAAGTATACATCTATACTATGAATCAGCAATTCTAGTCCTAGGTATCTTCCAGGAGAACAAAACATATGTCCTCTAAAAGACTTGTATGACAAAAGTGACTTATCCATACAAAGGAAATGATTTGGCCATATAAAGGAATGAAGTTCTAATCCATGCTAAAACATGGATGACACTGAAAACACTGTATTAAGTGAAAGAAGCCCGGTACAAAATGTTACATACTGTATGTCACCATTTATACGAAATGTCAAGAATAGGCAAATCCCAGCCAGGTGCAGTGGCTCACGCCTGTAATCTCAACACTTTGGGAGGCTGAGGCGAGGGGATCACTTGAGGTCAGTAGTTTGAGACCAGCCTGGCCAACACGGCAAAACCCTGTCTCTACAAAAAATACAAAAATTAGCTGGGCATGATAGCGGGCGCCTGTAATCCCAGCTAGGAGGCTAAGGTAGGAGAATCTCTTGAACCTGGGAGGTGAAGGTTTGGTGAGCTGACATCACACCGCTGCACTCCAACCTAAGCAAGAGAAAGAGACTCTGTCTCAAAAAAAACCAACCAAACAAAATAGAATAGGCAAATCCCTAGAGACAGAAAGTAGATCAGTGGTTGCCAAGGCTCAGGGAATGCGGAGTGACTGCCAAGGGGCATGGGATTTCTTTCTGGAGTGACGAAGATTTTCTGCAATTAGATAGTGGTGACTGGTGCAGAACCCTGTAACTATAATAAAATCTGTGGAATTGTACATGTTTTCCCATTTCTTGAGGCAGTATCTCATTCTGTCACCCAGACGAGACTGCAGTGCAGCGGTATGATCACAGCTTACTGCAGCCTCAATCTCCTAGGCTCAAGCAATCTTCTTGCCTCTTTTTTTTTTTTTTTTTTTTTTTTTTTTTTTTTTTTGGTTGTGAAATGGTCTCAGGTTGGTCTTGAACTCCTGGGCCCAAGCGATCCTCCCACCTCAGTCTCCCAAAGTGCTGGGATTACAGGCATGAGCCACCATGCATGGTGGGTGCGGTGAACTTTATGGTATGTGAATTATATTTCACTAAAATTTTTGTATAATTTGTTTCAAGGCTTGTACATGAATGTTCCTAACAGCTTCGCTCACAAGAGACGAAACCTCAAAGCAATTCAAATGCCCATCAACAGGAAAATGGAAAACAAATTGCAGCATGCTTATGCAACAGAATACTACTCAGCAATAAAAAAAATAAACTCCTGATACACGTGACACAATGGAGGAATCTCAAATATGTTACTTAAGATATTGACGCAAAAATAATATTGTATGATTCTGTTTACATGGAATTCAAGAAGAGGCAAAGCAAATCTGTGGTGACAGAAATCAGAAGAGGGGCTTTCTATGGAAATTGATATGAGTAGAGAGTGAGGGTATTTTCCACGGCAATGAAAGTGTACCATATCCTATTTGGGTGGTGATTATACAGGTGCATTCATTTATCAAACTAATTATATACAACTAAGATCTCTGCATTTCATTGTCTCTAAATGTTACCCCAATTAAAGAAAATAAAGGGAAGTCAGCATACTTTTTACAGTGAATGGCAGGATGTTTTCTACTTGATTCTCCAATTAAGATCCAATATTCAACTTCCTGTGGTGAGAGAGGTCCCCTGCTAAACATAAAATACATTCGCAGTAAGTTTAATAGTTACTCCCTTGAGTATATTGCTTCAACTATATATTAATAAAAGGCATACTAGAGTGTACTCAAACACGGCATTCATTCATCAAGAACAGACATTAGAGCTTAGGTGAGGGTAAATTTCTATAGGCCATTAAAGGGAACTTACAAATTAAATTTCAGCCTTAATCCTCTATTCAAAATCTAGGGCTATAAAATGTTTTAATAGACCACCTCTAAAATTCTAGGAGAAAAAAAAATCCTGGAATGCTACCTGCATTTTTCCATTACTCTTCTCCTTTCACTGTGAATTCAAGACATCTCAAAAGGCATCCTAAAAATAAAAGCCTAAAGCAATGGAGTCTCTAAACACACTGATTTCCTAATCCCATCCCTGGACATTCTAATTCGACTAGGTCTGGAGTACAGCTGGGGATTTTTATAGTTTTTAAAAAAAAATCTCACATGATTCTTAGGTGAAGACAGAAGTGAGGAACTCTCTTTTAAAGGGTACAAAGTCGGTTTAAAACCATGATTTATATTTGATAAATGTCTGAAATCAGGTGAAGATGCAGGATTAAATAATAAAAGAAACACACAGTATACCTCACTTACAAGAAATTCCACCTCCAGAAAGATGAATAAAGCATTTCAGCATTTGGAGAGAACAAGAGAGTTCCCTCTTGCTCCTCATTCATAAAACACAACTTCCAGCTTCCTGGTTCTCCCAGGTCATTCCAACCTGTCTCAGCATCCCTCTCTTCCCTAAACCTGAGGAGCCTTTGAGTGGGACTCCAAGGTCACATGGCCTCCAACCCCAAATAACCCATCCTGGCTGGGTGTGGCGGCTCATGCCTATAATCCGAGCACTTTGGGAGACTGAGGTGGTCAGATCACTGGAGCCCAGGAGTTCAAGACCAGCCTGGGCAACATGGTGAAATGCTGAAACCCTGTCTCCAAAAAAAACAGAAAAATTGGCCAGGTGTGGTGGTGTGTACCTGTAGTTCCAGCTACTCAGGAGGCTGAGGTGGGAGGACCACTTAAGCCCAGGAGGTTGAGGCTGCAGTGAGCTATGATTATACCACTGCACTGCAGCCTGAATGACAGAGTGAGACCCTGTCTCTAAGACAAAAACAAGTGATTTTTCAAGTGACTTTTTCCTATAATGACTGAACAACAGTATCTAAATGGATATTTTCAACAGCACAATTAACTAAATGCAGTTCTGCAGAAGAATAAGTCATAATGCTTAAAGAATAGTCTAACTTAATGTCAGGAAAGCAGATCACCAAGCCTTCCAATTTCAGAGACTTCTAATATTTTTTTATTTTTTATTATTTTTTTTTAAGACGGAGTCTCACTCTGTTGCCCAGGCTGGAGTAGAGTGGCACGATCTCGGCTCACTGCAGCTCTGCCTCCCGGGTTCATGCCATTCTCCTGCCTCAGGCTCTCAAGTAGCTGGGACTACAGGCATGCACCACCACGCCTGGCTAAATTTTTTTTGTATTTCTAGTAGAGATGGGGTTTCACTGTCTTAGCCAGGATGGTCTCTATCTCCTGACCTCGTGATCCGCCCACCTCAGCCTCCCAAAGTGCTGGGATTACAGGCGACAGCCACAGTGCCCGGCTATTTTTTAATATTTCTTAAAATGCACTTTCTAAAACATGTCAATGCTTACCTGAATGCTTTATTAGCTTTAAGAGGGGTTGCTTCAAAGCCAATTGGACAAAAATAATGATTTTGGCAATGATAGATATAAGCCAGTGATTCATCTTTCAATCCACGGGTTAACTTCGACAGGGCCCCTGAAGCTATTAAAAACAAACAAACACAAACTGAAGGCCCATAAAGCAGTGTCCACGCTTTACACAAAGCTTAAGGGTTAAGGGCTTAAGGACAGAAAAGACATTACTTGGAACACACTGACACTGCTGGGGAAAAACAAGAGGCTATTGATAGGTACAAAAAATGTTAATAAATGTATTCTGTTTTACTCTTTAATAAGCTCATTAGCAAACTAAAGAACTAAAATATGTCCTTGCTTACCAAAACCTTCTAATAACACACACAGTTGTCTATGAAATTTAATTTGTCTAAAACCTGATACCTAGTGTATTCAGCAATGGTTTCAACTTTTCTGGTTGTACACAGCTATCACTTAAAATTCTGAACAAGCATGCCCAATATTAGCACATGCATTTGTAAAGTATATACATATACCGCTGTACTAATGTCTTTATAAAAGATATACAAAAAGTTGGAATTTAAAATTAGGTTAAAATATAGAGGTTCTAATATATATGCAGTACGCCCTTCCCAACTTAAAAGACTACTGATGTATATGAATAAAAAAACTCCAGGTAATAAACAAGTTCTAAAAATGCAAACTTCTCCTACTAATGAGACAGCCAAGTAAAAAGGGCTTCCTGGAGAATCCCCAACTGGTCTGCATGCTGGGAGGATGGGGTTGGGCCTCGGGAAGTGCCCGCTGTTTGCAGTGGGGAGGAGCCTGTCCTCTCCTATCCCTGTGTGGTAACCTGGGATTCAACCTTTGAGATGAGGGCCTGTTAGCAGGAACCCTTCTCGCTTGCTGAGGTTTTTCCTTTTCACCCAATAAATTCTGTTCCCTCTCACCCTTCAAAGTATTTGTGAGCCTAATCTTTCCTTGTTGTGTGATAAGAACCCCGTTTTTTCTACAACACTAACACACACTTTAATCTTTACACAAAACTTACGGAGGCTAGAGGAGTAGCCTTCAAAAGCCAAGTGACAAAGATAACATCTTTACAGAGACAGGCTAGTAGTACCACCACACCCTCTTATATCCACTCTTCCCTTGGACATTTGCCATAACTATAATAGTGGTCAATTTCAAAAGTATTACCATAAGAAATGACTTTTTACCAGCACTTAGTACTCAAAGCCATTAACTGAGGTTTCATTAACTTGCATCTCCCAGAAGAAGCTAAATTATTTATTCATAAACAGCCCATTAAAACTAGAAATCCTAAAAATAGATGAAGCAGATGAAAGCTTCCAAGTCATAGTTTCAATGATTGACTTTCTGGCCACTGAAATAGCTGAAGACTACTAAGAACAGCAGGTCCACGGCTGTAGCAGAGAGCCAAGGAGTGATGCACAGTCCCTCAAGTCTATTAGTAGGGAAGATGGAACAAGTAACTTTTATATAAAGTGGAATAAGATAGTGCCACAAAAGGGGTCTAGAATTCAAAAGAGAAACAGCACATCAGGTTTGAGGAGTCAAGAAGTAGCATTCAAGATGAAACTTAATGAAGTGTCAGGATTTCAACAATCTAGACAGAGGAAAGACCATTAGGAGAAAACAAAACCACTGGGGAAGAAGGAATATACTCAGGGAACAGCCCATGATCTAGTTTATAGAATATAGGGTATAATGGTATAGAGAGGCCTACTGTGGGACAACCCAACAATTTCAGGCCAAAATCAGAAAAAGATCACCCTCTGAAATAAAAGATAGTAAATACAGCATTTTTAAAAATTTATTTATTTATTTATTTATTTTATTTTATTTTTGAGACAGGGTCTTGCTCTGTCGCCGAGGCTGGAGTGCAGTGGCGTGATCTCGGCTCACTGTAAACTCTACCTCCCGGGTTCAAACGATCCTCATGCTTCAGCCTCCCAAGTAATTGGGATTCCAGGCACTCACCACCATGCCCAGCTAATTTCTGTATTTTTAGTAGAGACAGAGTTTCACTATGTTGACCAGGCTGGTCTGAAATTCCCAACATCAAATGTTCCACCTCTCTCAGCCTCCCAAAGTGTTGGGATTACAGGCCTGAGCCACCGTGCCAAGCCAGTAAATACAGCATTTAATACATTAAGGTAGTTGTCCAAGAAAGTAATTCTGTGTATGAGAAGACACAAATGTATTACTGAGGGAAGCTAAATTCAGAATGAAGTTGAGTCTGTACTTCAGTATATCTTTAAAATCTGAAACTTAAGCAACAAAGCAACCACCACCAAATGCAGACCCATGATCTGCATGGCATAAGCAAAAGTTATGAACTGCAATACCCCCAGAAAAAAACTAAATACATGAACATAAATACAATTTTCAAGCCAGCTGATTTTAAAAAAATGAATCTGGACTTGCCTGGCACAAATGTTGGTGGCTAAGTGAACCCATACTTTGAAGTTATCTGAACAGAGACCTAATGTTGGCATCTCCTAGAATAAATTTTCACTGTGGCTAGTGACATCTCTGAAAAAAATACTCATATTAACAGCTAAGTCTTATCAAAAGCCCCGGACTTCGCTTTTATTCCATTAGTGTGCTTAATTTACAGTTACTGAGAGCCCATTGGAAATAAGCACCGGGGAGTCCCTGAATCACAGCAGCGTGGTCCCCAGGAAAACGTAAAGCCCATTGTGAAAAACAGGCCTAGCAGTGCTTAAAAAACAATTTAAGCACAGAGAGAAGATCCATTTAAAAGTGTTTTTAAACAAACAGCGCTACCGACAACGGTTTTCACCAGTGAACATCCCAGAAAGAAAGGAGAAAGCCTATCTCTGCAACTCTTTCTTCCGCAATGGGAGAGAACAGAAGAGATGTCTGCTTTACACATGAACCACCCTACCCCCTGAATACCATCAGAATTCATAAGGTAGCGTGATGTCGTGGGCATCGTATCTAGAATGTAAGGGCTATTTAGAACAGTCCCTATGGTCAAGGAGCTGGACACTCACATTAAACAGGTGAAACATAATAAAACATAGCACATAGCAAATGGAAAATGATGGGTGTGAATAATCAGTACTACAGGGATTTAGAGGAATCCAGGGCTAAGGTGGTCAAGGAACATATCAGAGATGAAGCAGGGCTTAATTGGCTCCCCCAATTAGCAAAGGTAAAGACAAAAATATTCCAGGAGGAGTAGGCAGATTAATTATGCTTCCAGAAATGCACACAGAAAAGCAGTAAGAAGTCAAATATTCTGGAAAAAAATGAAAGTAGGAATAAAATTTGAAAAATACATTAAAACTTACTCAAAGAAATTACAGTAACCACCTCAACCTCCTAACAAAATAAAAGAAAAAAAGTTAAGGAAAATAGGTAGTTTATCCCATTCCTCAATGAAAAAGTGTGAATATATGCTGAAGGAAATTTAAACACATAGATTAAAAAAAAAAAAAAAAGTTCCTGGGACCCAATGCTACACATCCTGATTATTAAGGGAACTGGTTAACACATGCACCAAATCATTACATTTAAATAAGTCACAAAGAACTTGGGAGGTACCAGACTATTGGAAAATAAAATAAATAAAGTACAGATATTCAAAAGATCTACAAATGAAAATTTCTAGCAAGATCATAGTATAAAATCTTAAAGTTGGACAGGACAGTTGATCAAAAATCTTTTAAAATTCCAGAATAGTGGTTCCTAAGTCAACTCTCTCCATGGCCCTTTTAGTGTTTTATTCCATTCCATTAATTTAAAAATTATATGTTCTTACTTTGGGAATTTGATTAAATTTATATAGCTGATGTATCCTCAATACCCAGAGTTTCTTTGATAGATTTTGTCTCTTATTCTAATTTCTCTTGGTCTTCCTGCTTCCCCTCTTTTCTTTACTTTCACTGACCCATCTCTTCATCTATCTTCTCACTCTATCTAGATACTGCTGATATTAATAGAAAAAGCCATGAACTGCTCTAATGAAGTCCTCTTATAATCAGCAGACAAAAAGAAAACAAGTAAAAGGAATTATGAGTCTTGTTCTGGTGTCTCCCAGGGCCCTACTCATAATGCAGTCTTGAGACACAAGACTGAGAACTGCATTGTAATAGCTTTCCATTATGTCTGACATGTAAGTATGACATTCGCTCCAGTGATCATTTCTATACTCCCAGGCATGCATTTTGGTCCACACCCCATTAAAAGAGATATAAAGCCACCCTATGAATCAATTAAGAAGTGATTCTGAGACAGTCTTAATATTTTACTGTTTATAATGTAAAAGGCAATGTTCAAGGCACTGCTAAGATGTCAAGTTGAAAACATCAGATTCAATGAGTTGGCTCATTTCCGTCCTTAGGAACACTTGAAAAACTGTCAACTGAAAGACTCCAGAAGACAGAAGGAGGATGCACTGGGTTCTGATGGAAAGCAGGGCCGACCTAGCACACAGGTGCAGGTGAGTGTGTGTCTGGGAGTGTGGGGAGGGGAGAGCAGGTAGGAGCCAGAAGGAAAGATGAGCTACAGAAAGGGAAAAACAAAACATTTTCCTTTCCACATCACAAGAGAGAGCTCTTGCAAAGGAAGAATGCCAGCTTTGGAATGGACAACAAAATTCTCTCCTAGAAGTTTCCTAACCCCAATCTCCTGAATTCCTCCTGCCTCATTTCCTCAACTGAGAATTCATTAAATTAACTCCTATTGAGCACCTAAGTATCAGGCACTGTGATGCAAAAATGAGTAAGAACTTGGCCTGATCGTCAAGGAAGGTAACTCTAGTTTTTCTGCATGAAACCATATGGTGCACCAAGAATTACCTCGCAACGAAATCAAGGTTCTACCAGAGGCACACGTGCTGCTGTGACAACCCAGGAGAGGAAGGGATTGAATCCTGCCTGGCAAGCAGAAGAAAAAGCCACCGCCCCCCCTCCGAGCTTTCCCAGGACACCACTATATCCATTTGTTATGTTGAAGTCCAGGATGGACAAATACATAGGAATCCAATCACAAAGATATGAAATCCCACATTCCACATGCTCCACAGCAGGGCATCTCATTGGTGAGGCACATAGGCCTAAGGATGACCTGTACCTTGTGAAGAACAGGGGAACAGCGAGGAGCCCAGCATGGCTGAACACCAGGGGAGGCAGGTTGGAGCAGGATACTCGAAACCCAGTCCCTCAAACACCATGCTCAGGAATTTAAGCTTCATCCTCTAGGTGAGGGGTTGGCAAAGTCCCACCAACAGGTAAATCCAGTCTGCAGACTGCAGCCTGTGTTGAAATGGGCAGCAAGATAAAATGGTTTTTACGTTGTTAAAAATCAAAAGAAAAAAGGGTCAGGCACAGTAGCTCATGCCTGTAATCCCAGCACTTTGGGAGGTCGAGGTAGGAGGATCACTTAAGACCAGGAGTTCAAGACTAGCCTGGGCAACATAGTAAGCCCCCATCTCTAAAAATTTTTTTTAATCGAAAAAAATTTAAAAATAAAATTAAAAATTAGCCAGATGCAGTGGCATGAACCTGTAGTCCTAGCTACTTGGGAGGCTAAGGGGAAAGGATCACTTGAGCCTAGGAGTTCAAGGCCGCAGTGAGCCATGATCACAGCCACTGCCTTCCAGCCTAGTGGATGGAATGAGACCCTCATCTCTAAAAAATAAATAATAAAATTTTTTAAATTTCAAAAGAAAAATAATATTTTGTGACATGTGAAAATTATGTGATATTCAAATTTCAGGTCCATCAGTAAGGTTTTTCCAAGGACACCACCATATCCATTTGTTTACATGTTGTCTATGGCTGCCGTATCAAGCAGCTGTGACTGCCCCACAACCATGTGTCTCTCAAAGCCAAGAATATTTACTATCAAGCCTTTATTTAAAAATGTTTGCCAACTACTGCTCCTCTAGGTTAATGATTTTCAGTACTGACACATCCAGGTGGTTATACAAGATGACCCCCTTTGGGGGCACAGAAACAAAATATCAGAACATTTATTTATAGTGATCCTCATATTTTAAAAAGAAATTAAGCTTTACTAGTATTTATTCCGTGGATTGAGTGTGGATGCTCTCTACACTATACAACCCTACATCCAAAGGTCCCGGGTCACACATGTGCTATCCCTGAGAGAGGGGCAGGAACTCCACATGGTGGTGCGGGCTCAGGTTGCTAATTACTGTGCCTTGATACCCTCACCCTTTCTCTTGCTTTCACTGAACTGCCATGTATTCGGTTTACAGGGTGTAAAATGTCATTGGCAGACATTTTATAAAACTTTTAATGAACACAATTGACAGAATCATTATTATACCTTCTAATAACTAGAGAATGACTGTGAAAATCTTTTGGACCAGAAAAAGGTTTAGCACATCTTGTGGAAGTAAACATTCAAGAACTATACAAGACAATGCCAAATTACGCATTTTCTTTTCATGGCACACGAAGACACCTCAAATAAGATCCAGAAGAAACAAGAGACAGCAAAATCGGATATATACACATTTCTTACATTACACCAAATACAGAGGAAAAAAGTTTCAATAGATTTAAAAAATAAAAGGATTTGAAAATATGAGTAAGGAATGAGATTTTTTTTAAAGCATATTTTTCAAAGAGCTACATATTTTAGAATAAAAATGATTGAAAACCTCTTTTAAAAAACTCAAGTTCAGTAGACAGTATAAAAAGCAAACTAGACACAGCTGAAGAGAAAATTATGAAACAGGATAATATATCCTTTCTTAGTTTTTCATTGCCTGGTCACCTACTGAGAGTAGTGTGGTTACAGTCTCACTAGAAACAGAAATAAATAGCAACACAGCATTTAAAGCTGTGTTTTCCAGAGGGATAGACAGGCCCCATGTGAATGCATAGAATTTAGTCAGTAGGAATAAATGCTAGCACTTACTGAGTCCTTACTCTGTAACACAGCGTGCTGAGTACATTACAAATATGTCTCCTTTTATCCTCACACTGACCCTATACAAATATAGAAAGATAAAAGGTCTACATCACGGCTCAGCAAGTGACTTGTTCAAGGTCACAAAACTAGTATGTGTAGAAACCAACATGTAATCTCCAAGCCTGCCTCCAATAACCAACTCGATATCCCCAATATAGGTCAACAGAAAGATATCTGACTTTGTGCTCAGTCTTTTACCTTGGTAAACCATATACCCTCTATTGATAACAATTCTCTTCTTGATTAATCCTTGAGTCTTCTTCTCAAACGGTCCTGGACCTTTGACTTCTGTGTCCAGTTTTAGCATGAATCCTGATAAGTCAGTTTAGAGAGAACCCACAACTCTTAATATCTAATCAAGTTCCTCATAGGCCTCCCGTACCAACTCTTGATGTCTCAGACCTTGACCTGCCTTTAGCAAGAAGTCTGTTAGACCAGTTTAGCAAGAATCCCCATACCCTTACCCCTCTTAGTAATTTCCCACCCCCAAACCCCTTGTTGTGTCCATTGGCTATAAAGTCTCAGCTGTCTTTGCTGTATTCAGAGTTGAGCCTGATCTCTCATCCCTACTACAATACGCCTTTCACAAGCCTTAAATAAAGTCTTCCTCACCCTATTAACAAGTGTCAGAATAATTTTTTCTTTAACAATGTATTATAGTTTTCTGATTTATACAGTCAAAAGATTGTAATATTTTAAAAATGGAAATTGCTAAATAGTACCAATTATTTAATTAGCACATAACTAGAATAATCCTTGAGATCAACTCCATTAATATTTCTGTTATAACCAAGACTATTTTATAGCAAAACTTTGTCACTTTCACAATCTATTTTCCTGCCATTATATGTTACCACACAGGTCTAACATCAAATATTCTCAAATCCTTACATTCCTTCTCAGAAAGAAAAACTGCTAACTCCATGCTGCTTCCTTAGAGTTTTACTAGCATGTGCGCGCGCACACACACACACACACACACCATGGACCCAAACAATACAATATGTTAGAGTAGTGTTTGTGATATACCTTAAAGTTCTAAAGGTTCTACATAAAAAGGTGAGAAGAGGCAAAATATTAAACTGCGTATTAGAAAGTGCCCTACAGATTACATGCAAGTAACAGACTGTATTGAGGGTTTACATAATGTCCCAGGAAGCTAAACAGCCAGTCTTTGAGATGAACTCTAAACCGTGTGTGTGTGCGCGTGTGTGTGTGTATAAATCTTCTATATGTTTACCTACCAGTTTCTCCTGCTGTTTTGTTCTTCCCATGAGGCTTATATAGAACATAAGAGCATCCTTTTACATGGAAGTGGTCATTAATTTGTCTAAACCACCTGAAAATAACAAGAAGATTTGCTCATGGCAACAATTCTACAACAAAGATGGCATTATTCCAATTCTAAAGAAATCCAGGCATAGCCCAAAGTTGGTATACCCATGAGAGGTTGAAGCCCAGCAGCTGAATACATGCTTTGCTATCAACACACATCTACATCATTATCATTTTGCAAAACTAGAAACACGGTATTGCCTCTTAGAGGGTCTTCATACCTCATAAGTGTTGTATTTCCCGTGAAAGGACCAAACCTAATATCTTCAAATGGAGGTTGAAAGCCCAGAATATGTAAAGCTTCTTCTTGGGTAATAGGTGGAAGACTACAAAAGAAACATTCATTGCCTTTCATTTTTCAATTCCAGTCATATGCAAATACAACCTATCTCAATGTTAATATGTTTGTCTGATTTGCAAATAATTTTAGTAATATTTTTCATTATTTTATTTTATTTATTTTTTTAGAGACAAGGTCTCACTCTGTGACCCAGGGTGGAGTGCAGTGGCATGATCATAGCTCACTGCAGCCTTAAACTCCTTGGCTCAAGTGATCCTCTTGCCTGAGTCTCCTAAGAGACTAGAACTACAAGTACATGCCATTGTGCCTGGCTACTTGTTTTTACTTTTTTACTTTGTAGAGATGGGATCTTGCTTTGTTGCCCAGGCTGGTCTCAAACTCCTTGGCTTCAAGCAACACTCCCGCCTTGGCCTCCCAAAGTGCTGAGATTACAAGTGTGAACCACTGCATCCAGCTTATTTTTATTTTATTGAAAATAATACATGTGTATATTTTAAGTTAAAAGACTTACACTAAAATACAGCAGGGTTTTTTAATTTACAAAAAATCTATTCTTAAAATTTTTTCTGTTATAGAAAAAGCAACATCGAATTACTTTGGAGTTTGAGGATACTGATAAATTGACATACTTACTTTCCAGCTCCCATTGTGCTATATAAGAAATTCCAACAAGAAATTAATGAGGAGATGCCACAAGAAGTCTTATACTGTGGTCGGCTTATGCAGTACCTGAGAAAACAAAAACTGTTTTCTTCACTTGAATGAATACAAAATATGCATGCTACAAATAGAAAACTCATGGCAATTAAGGGTGTTAATGTAATGAAAACTTTGATCCCCTAAGTCAATGTAAAATCTTCCATATTCACTTATTAATCATGTCATAAATATAAAATAACAATAAATCACCTGCTTTAATAAAAATAGCTAAGTATAACTAACTACCAGTTAAAGTGGATGTTATCTAAACCAAAGGGAAAAAAATTAATGATACATAAATTTAGACATCACCTATTAAAAGTTTGGTATAAACTCCTGGTTGAACTACATACATGATTATTTGCAACTTTAGAAATACAGGAGAAACAAAGCATTGCCCCCACGTGTCAACTTCTCAGAGAAATTCTCCAACCCAAACTAAAAATCATCCATTTGTTACCCACTTGTCCATCTAAAATCCCTGGGCAAGAAGCCACGAAGCAGTGCTTCTGTCACAGAGAATTTTAAAAATGAAATACAAAATCCTTCCATGGCATGATTCAGTGGCACTAAGCAATCCAGATAATTTTCCAAACTGTCAAGATTCAAGAGAAGAAACTGGGGTGAATGCGAACAGAAGGAGAAAGAGACAGACTATTTATTTATTCTGCTTTAAGAAGAAATAGGTTGGCTTTTTTTTTTTTTTTTTTTGAGATGGAGTCTCACTCTGTCGCCCAGGCTGGAGTGCAGTGGCGCAATCTCGACTCACTGCAACCTCCGTCTGCCGGGTTCAAGCAATTCTCCTGCTTCAGCCTCCCAAGTAGCTGGGACTACAGGCATGCGCCACCACAACCGGCTAATTTTTGTATTTTTAGTAAAAACATGGTTTCACTATGTTGCCCAGGATGGTCTCAATCTCTTGACCTTGTGATCCTCCCACCTCAGCCTCCCAAAGTGCTGGGATTACAGATGTGAGCCACTGCACCTGGCCAAATGCGAAGCTAGTCAAGCATGGTTGTAGGGGGAGACAATGTTAAATCAGCTTAACAATAACCCACAATACTCGTTGACTTTCAAATGATCTTCTCCTAACTGCTTTCTAAAGAAGGTGCTAAGAAGCAGCCACAATGAAACAAAGAAACAAGACCTATCATCACTAAGAGCAACTTTAGTGTTGTCTGAAAATTAATCACAAAATGAAAAATTAGACATATGCATGTGTACATATACGCATTTGTATATGTATATATACTATGCATTTTGGCAAACATACAAGTTAACCATGATCCTTAAATCTTTTTTTTTTTAAAGTTCCAGGGTACACTCGCAGGATGTGCAGCTTTGTTACATAGATAAACGTGTGTAATGGTGGTTTGCTGCATCTATCAACCCATCACCTAGGTATTACACCCCGTGTGCATTAGCTATTTTTCCTGATGCTCTCCCTTCCCATGTTCCCACCCCCCAACAGGGTTCAATGTGTGTTGTTCCCTCCCTGTGTCCATGTGTTCACATTGTTCGGCTCCCACTTATAAGTGAGAACATGCTCCAGGACCCCTAAATCTGTAGACTCAACTACACAAAATGACACACAAAAGATAATAACTGTCACTTAACATACTAAGTGCTATCTTCAATACCTCATTGTCAAATCTATTGAGTCCTCCCTCAGTTTTGCTTTGTTCTTTAATTGTGGTAAAAACACACAACATCAAATTTATCATGTACACCATTCTTAAGTGTACAGGTCAGTAGTGTCAACTATATGCAAATTGTTAGGCAACAGAACTTTTCCATCTTGCAAAAACAAAACTCTTTACCTATTGAACAACACAACTCCCTTTTTCCCCTTTCCCCCATCCCTGGAAACATATGAGCAATTTACTAATGTCCTTATTCAAGTAATCTGCCCTAGTTGTTTAAATATGAATGTGAACTCCAACCTAAGAGATCTTTGTGGACAAGTGATTATTAACAGCTCTGTCATCATAAGCTATATGGTCCATGCTGATAAAACACAAGCAACTCATTCATTTACTGATTTTTTTTTCTGCTGTGAATATTTTTGCCAGAGTTCAATTTTGGGGATTATTTTTCAAGTCCAATACTAACAGTGTTTTATATTTTACAAAATTTATCTTTACATACATTTACTAACAAAGTATTACATGCATGTGTATATTTTTTCTCATAACGCTACATTTGGCCTGAAAGAATTTTTAAAAGCAGAGGGAAAGGGGGATTTCTCTTAAGATTTTTCATACTTTTTCATCAATCTCAACTTGTTTCCTAGTCTTGTTTATAACCAGGTTAAACTGTTTACCAACATTCTACTACCTTCTATGGGACTTTCCATTCTAACCTAATGTTGTAATAGTCTCGGTGGAAAACAGGCTTATATTCCTGGTGATGTTTTCCCTTCAGGGCATTTCTCTCATCTATCCTTCCTAGTCCTAGCCTTCATGGCCTCACATGTTATACTATTAACATGTAGTTACACAGATTTGTTGTTGAAACAAAGCTTAAATCTAAGTGATTAGAAGCACAAACGAGCAAAGCCTTCTTTTCAAAGAAACTAAAATGAATGTTTTTGACTTTAATGTCTCTTCTCCATTATTCCCTACAAACTATTTCAAATTTATCGTTATAAAAGTTCCTTTTGTTAAGAAATCATCCATGACTTATCTTTAACTCAGAAAACAAAATTAATATTGAGCCTGATATCTAAGAAACAGATCATGACATGTGTTACAAGGAAACAGCATGAATGTTGAGTCTGACTCTTCAGCTTCAATACAAGATCTTCTACTTATTAGCCATGTGACATTGGCAGGTTTCTTGGCTTCTCTGAGCCTCCCTTTAGACAAGCTACTCTACTCTTCATTACCCACATTCCAGAGACACTTTGCTATAATCCTTTCAAAGACCCTTCACCCCCTGCAACACTTCGTATTCCCTCCCTTAAGACCCAGGACCTTAGTAAAGCATTTTGGTGATCATTACCTCCTTTCATGGTTAATTAGTGATTCATACCCATCACATGACAAACTGCCTAAGATATTTCACATTTTTCTGTGTAGTCCCCTCTCCTCAACTGGATTGTAAACCTTAGGAAAACAAAGACCATGTTGTGTGCATCTCTGTTTCTCAGCCTACAGCAAAGGGTCCAATATGTATTAAATAAGTGATAAAAATATATTTCTAAAATGTCATACAAAGGAATTTTAAAAACCCCAATCAGAGTCAGTCACACAGAAAAGTTGTCATGAATTAAACTTGTTTTCCTTAGACTAGGAACTGTATTTTAAGATAACCAAATAGCCCCAGTTGATCAATGAAAGCTACAGAAGAAGGCTGGGTAATAAAAGTAAAAAAAAAAAAAAAAAAAAATGGAATTTTGATATGTAACCATTTTGCAACAAATATTCAGACAAGGATCATCAATGGGTTTGGGTTGTCAATACATTTGGCTAAACCCATAACGTAAAAAGTTGATGGAACCTGGCTATTACCTAATGCCACTCTGTCACCCTACTGATTACTTGAGCGTAGCAGACGGGAAAGAAAGAACTCATCAATGTAGAATACAACTGTCACCACCTTAACCCAGTAATCACTTAGAATTGCTAAGATTAGATAATCAGATACCATGTGACTTATGATGTGAAACGTTTGAAGTATGAGGGCCCACTTAAGCAGTGTTCTTGCATAAAATGTTGTACTGGAATTTAACCAAGTCTTTATATTCAACTTCCAGTTTACAGGAAATATTGAGGTTAGATGAATAATTTAGGAAACTAAAAGGAAAAAACAAATCTGGAATGTAGGACATTCTACAAAATATCTGGCCAAGTCTCTTCAATAAGTCAATCTTTACAATTATCATTTGTTGATTAAAATAAATAGAATTTTAAAAAGAAAAGGGGGAACGTGGGGTGGAGACTGTCCTAGATTGAGACAATTATGGGTCATGACACGCACACATGTGGTTCACAACTGGGTCGCACTTTGAACAAACAGATGTGAAGACCTTTTCAGAACAATATGGGGAATGTGAATTTAGCCTGGGAATTAGACACTAGGGAACTATTGTTAATCTTATTAGGTATGACAAAAGTATTGTGGTTAAGTAGAAAAAAGTCATTTTTTAGAGATGCATACTTAGGTAACTTGAGATTAAATATGATAAAAATCAGTCACTTACTTGAAAATTCTTCAGCAATGAAAAGCTAAGTATGTAACTACATCAAAAGGTTAATCATTGTTAAATCTAGATGGCAGTTATGTGGAGTCACACAGATGACTCTAATGACCAGCCGAGTTTGGGAAAGACCAGCATAGCACATGATTAATCTACTTCAAACATCTGTGGTAGACTTTAAAGATTCAGAAATCCTGGTAATAATTTTAGAAATAAAAATATTTATGATACATATAATGTATTAATTTGTAAACTGCTAAGTTATTGCCAACATATATTACATATTTCAAAAATGAAAAAAATAAAAACTGATAACGTCACCATCGTCTAAGGTCTAATACTTTCCGCTGTTTAATATCTTCAAGAGGAGAATGCTGAGGACATTCCTTCTGATATCTTCCCTTTTTATCTGAAGTTTTTCTCTTGGAAACTTGTTTCTTTGCATTGCCTAGAATACAAGAGTATAAAATAAGCAGAATGCTTAAGATGAAGTAAACTGAAATGACAAAAATTATACACCAAAATTCAGAAGTAACTGCCTTAATAATTCTGCTGAGAAAGTATAAAGAAAAAATAACAATAAATAAATAACTGCCACCGGTTCTAAAAATGATATTTGCAAACACAGTGAAGTAATACATGTATTTTCAATAATAGTCCCCTACCTTAAACAGAAAGAGAGAATAAAAACAAATTTAAACAACCATGAATTCTATTTCATGTTACGTTCTTATACTCCAACTCCAGAGCTAGTCACTTAGTTGGTGAAACGGTCACAATCACTAAATCTTTAGCCACATCTAGAAAATCAAATTATCGACAGTAAAAAATTTAACTAGACCACTTTCCAGAAAATGAAGGCTTTCTATAAAACAATAAAACCAAATTAATGCAACTCTGTTAAGAAAGTAAAAGCACCAGATCCAATAATGTGATGATGTGATGTTTAAAAATATCTCTGGGCTTACAGAGACAACAGAATGAATGAAGAATGATGCACATATGTACATTACAAAAATGCAACTTTAGCACAGAAACTAGAATGAAAAGCAAAGTCTCCTGTGTGCATATATGCATGTATGTATGCATGTACCTACACACACTCATACATGCACACACATACATTCTCCAAAAGACCCTCAAGACAAACAACAGTGGTTACTACTGGGGAAGGGAGAATTGGGAGCTAGACAAAAGGGGAGCCAAAAGTAAGAGTGAGAATTTGTACTTTTTAATTTTTTTAATTGTTGTGAGCACATAGTAGGTGTACATGCTTATGGGGTACATGAGATGTTTTGATACAAGCATGCAATGTGAAATAACCACATCATAGAGAATGGGGTATCCATCCCTATACTTTTTATATGTTTTATTTCTAAATTGTTAGTGAAATATCTAGTAAAAAAAGGTATATAAAGTAAAATATCAATAAATAATATCCAAGCCTCATTTAATTAAAATACTATTAAGATTTCAGATAGCTATGCTCAAATACTTTAATCTTTCACAGATATTCTATTTTACAACAGTTCTGTTATAAAAATTAACTGAAGGCTAATATTTCATTTTTATGAGTCATTCATAAATTATAAAACAGATTATATACATATGCACCTAATAAGCAAACATAGAAAGAGATCGGTTTTATTCCTTCAAGATACTCTACACTGAAACCATTTGGCACCTAGGAACAGCTGGAACTCAGGAACTATTATTACCAGGGAATTTCTGTAAAAATGTAATAATAAGACTATAAAGTCAAGAAACAATGTTTCACCTTCCTTTTAATTATTCTTTTTGTTTGTTTGTTTGTTTTGAGATAAGGTCTTGCACTGTTGCCCAGACAAGAGTGCAGTGATGCAATCTCCAGTCATTGCAACCTCAGTCTCCGGGCCTCAAGCAATCCTCCTACTCGGCCTTGGGAGTACCTGGGACCACAAGTGCATGTGACCATGCCCAGCTAATTTTTGTATTTTTAATAAAGTTGGTGTCTCACTATGTTGCCCAGGTTGGTCTCAAACTCCTGAGCTCCAGCAATCCACCTGCCTCAGCCTCACAAAATGCTGAGATTACAAGTGTGAGCCACTGTGCTCAACCCTTTTAATTATTTTCTCTAAGTTTTTACAGAGAACACATTTTTCACAGAGCTGAACATCACTGGCAAAGGTGAGCAATTGCGCCAAATCTCATTGTGCCAAATTTCCTTGACTGGTAAAATGACTCTTAGAGAGTCAGATGACAGAAGAATGAGTTTCTCACATTTCTTGAGATGTCTTTACTGCCTAATAATGACTTAATTCCCTAAGTAGTTTTCCCAGCCACTTAAAATTTTAAGGCTAATGAAACATGGAAATGTGTGACCTTGATAGGCTCTGCAAACAGTCTGTACTCACACTTTCCTCTAGGGTTCCATGACCTTGCCCCCATTCTCTTTTTGCTGAATCTACGATTGCCCCTGGGATCAATGAGCATATACGGTCCAAATGAGCATACTTCATAAAATCTCCGCACTGCCACAGAAAGAGCAGGTCCCACAGGCAAAAGTTGATTCGATTTGAGGGAAAGAAGCCACATCAAAGTGAAAGCTCAGTTCGACATCGGAACATAAAAGAGCACCTTCTGCCTCCCATCACATCAGCTCCAAGAACCTTAGCCCACTGCTCCTTCTCATTACCGAGTTCCTTCTTCCATTTCTCACCCTACCCACAGCACACACACACAGCCTCAACACCAAACACACACACACACACACAAATATATGTATTCACCACACTGACTTTTAGAAAAAGGTATGAGAAGAGCAAATAAAAGCAGAAAATCCACTGTCTTTTTTTACTGGAAGAACCAAAGGACAGAGTCCTGTGCAATCACCATCACTGAAAGTGAGGTGAGAGGGAACCCACAAAGAAGACAGCCACAGAGAAGAGGGGACCCAAATTCTGTGTATAAATTTGGCCCAAATCTTGGACTGACCCCTGGACCATGCATGCACGGAGCAAACCCAAGCAACACAGCTAAAGGAACTGAACTGAGATGGTTGGAGCTGTATCAAGGAGACAGAATTTACAGTTTTAGTTCAACCAAATTAACTGCCACCCAAAACCAAAAAAAAAAAAAAAAAAAATCAACACTTTGAAGGAATATACCAGAGTTGCCATAACATAATAGTCCCACTATCTAGGATACAACGAAATATTATAGAACATATAAGGAAACTGAAAAATATGACTTATTCTCAAGAAAAAAGATAAGGCCTACTCTGAGATTAGCCAGATTTTGAAATTTGCAGATATGACATTAAAGTAGACATTATAACTATGCATTATGACATAGATAAAATGCTCTTGTAATAAATGAAAAATATAGCAAATCTCAGATAAGAAATAGAAGCTATAAAAATGTAAATTCTAGAACTAAAATAAATAGATGGAAAAATATATACCATGCAAACATAATCAAAATAAAGCTGAGGAGCTTTATTAATATCAAACAAAGTAACTTTCAGACAAGAAAAATTTCCAGGAATAATGAAATATATTTCATAATGATAAAAGGGTCAATTCAGGAAGAAGGCATAAATCTCATAAATGTGCGTGAACTTAATAACAGAGCTTCAAATTACATTTTTAAAAAAATTAACAGAATTAAGTGCAGTGTAGGAGGCACCAGGAATCTGTCTCCCCACTTAGACAACTGCACTGGCAGAACCTGTCTGATGTAAATATTTTGGAATTCCAGAGTCTATTCAAAGGATTGCAACTTTCAGAGGAAGTCCTGAACAGTAAATGCAAATTTTGGTCAATTTCAGGACATAGCAAGGTACAAGTACCTATCCCCAAGTCCAGGCAACTGGGCACATGTTCCTGGAGAAGCTCCAGGCAGTTTGTGGGAACCATGGTGGGCAAAAAGGTCCATGTCCTACTAAAATTGGGAACCTGTGTTCTGACTGCTGACTGCTGCTTCTGATGTTGAAAGCACAGATACAGGGGGTCAGCCATTGTTGCAACTCTCCCTCCAGTGTTGCAAGCCCCTCCCACTACAACTGAAGCAACTTCCAGAGGACTTAAGGGGCCAGCACCTTTGGTGTGGTTTTTTTGTTCTATTTTTTTTTCTCTTCATTTTCCCTTTAGGGAGTCAGACATTTCAAAAACAGTATATTCAGAAGCAATCACTTATACAGTGAAATTTAGAAAATCACTGTACACACTCAGAGAAAGGCAGGGGCTTTTCCCCGAGAAGCCCTTAAATGTATACCTCAGGTTGATTACCAGCATAGAAACAGCCTATAGCAATCAAAAAACAAAAACTAAAATCAACAAACTCTGGGAAAGGGGGGTATTGATTTCCAGAGTTACTACATTATTAAATAACATTTGAATGTCTAGTTTCCAACAGCAACAAAAAATCACAAGAAACAGAATAAGGCCCATTCAAAGAAACAAAAAAATATATAAACCAACAGAAACCATCTCTGGAAAGACCAAATGGCAGATTTGCTAGACAGGACTTTAAAACCACTATCTTAAAGATGCTAAAAGAACTAAAGAAAGATGTATGTATGAAGAACATGGAAATATCAATGAAGAGATAGAAAACTTAGAAGAAAACCAAAAAGAAATTATTGGGCTGAAAAATATAATAACTGAAATGAAAAACTCACTAGAGTGATTCAAAGGCAGATTTGAGCAGGCAGAAAAATTAGTGACCTTGAAGATGGGAAAACTGAAATAACTGAGTATGAGGAACAGAAAGAAAAAGGTCTGAAGAAAAGTGAACAGACCTTAAGGGACCTGGGGACACCATAAAGTGGACCAACCTACACATTGCAGAAGTTCCAGAAAGAGAAGACCCTGAAAAAGGGGTAGAGAGATTATCCAAACAAATAATGGCTAAAAACTTTCCAAATTTGTTTTTAAAAAACATGAATGTAAACATCCAAGAAACTCAACAAATTTCAAGTAGCATGAACTTAGAAAGACCCACACCAATATACGATATAATAAAATTGCAAGGCCGGGTGTAGTGGCTCACACCTGTAATCCCAGCACTTTGGGAGGCTGAGGCAGGCAGATCACCTGAGGTCAGGAGTTCGAGACCAGCCTGATCAACATGGAGAAACTCCACCTGTACTAAAAATAGAAAATTAGCCAGGCATGGTGGCACATGCCTGTAATCCCAGCTACTTGGGAGGCTGAGGCAGGAGAATCGCTTGAACCTGGAAGGTGGAGGTTGTGGTGAGCCAAGATCGTGCCATTGCACTCTAACCTGGGCAACAAGAGCAAAACTCTGCCTCAAATTAAAAAATTTAAAAATTGCAAAAAGACAAAGACAGACTGTTAAAAGCACCACAAGAGAAGCAATTCATCACATACAATGGACTGTTAATAAGAATATCAACAGATTTCTCATCAGAAACTGGAAGTCAGAAGGAAGTGGGCTGATATATTCAAAGTGTTGAAAGAAAAAAATTTCAAACAAGATTCCTAAATCCAGCAAAACTGTCCTTCAAAAGTGAAGAAGAAATTCAGACATTCCCAGACAAACAAAAACTGAAAGAGTTTATTATCACTAGACTTGCCCTGTAAGGAATGCCAAAAGGATTCCTGTTGGTTGAAATCAAAGGACATTAGCTAGTACCTCAAAGCCACAGGAAGAAATAAATTTACCTGAGTGAAGGTAATACATGAACAATTACAAAAGCCAGTGTTATTTTGTTAATTTGCAACTCCAGTTTTTGTATGCCATATGATTTATGAGACTAATACATTTTTGAAAAATTATTATTAGTTTAAAAGCTAGTAGTAGGCCAGGAGCAGTGGCTCATGCCTGTATTCCCAGCACTTTGGAAGGCCGAGGCAGGAGGACTGCTTGAGCCCAGGAGTTCAAGACCAGCCCTGGCAATATAGTGAGACTCTATCTCTACAAAAAATTTAAAAAATTAGCCAGGTGTGGTGGTGTGCACCTGTAGTCCCAGCTACTCAGGAGGTTGAAGTGGGAGGATTGCTTAAGCCTAGGAGGTCAAGGCTGCAGGAAGCCATAGTCGTGCTACTGCATTCCCGTCTGGGCAAGTGAGCAAGACCCTATTTCAAAATAAAAAATAAAAATAAAAAAGCTATTATTATAATAACTTTGGTTTGTAACTCCACATTTTCTTTTCCACATTATTTAAGAGATTAATACATAAAAATTATTAGTTTATGTTTTCAGACACACAATGTACAAAGATGTAATTTTATAACATCAGTAACTGAAAGTGGGTGGAGATTAAGCAGTATAGGAACAGAGTTTTTATATATAGATAACAAGTAGCAAAATGACAAAAGTCTCTCCTTATCAGTGATTACTTTAAATGTAAATGGATTAAATTCTCCACTCAAAATGCAGAGATTGGTAGAATGGGTTTAAAAAAATATGTTTTTGTATATGTGAGTTCACACACAAAAAAAGAAACAGAAAAAAATAGCTAACTATATGCTCTCTCTGAACCACTCAGTTTAGATCTGGAGATACAAATAGGCTGAAAGAAAAGGATGGAAATAGGTATCCAAAGCAAACAGCACCCAGAAGACAGCAGGGGTAGCTATAAATAAACCAGTCATAAAAAGACAAACACTATATGATTTCACTTATATAAGGTACCTGGAATAGTCAAATTCACAGTGACAAAAAGTAAAATGGTGGTTTTGAGGGAGTGTGAAGAGAAGGAATGAGGATTTATTGTTTAATGGGTACAATTTTGGAGATGAATGGTGATGATGGCTGCACAACAAAGTAAATGGACTTAATGCCTCTAAACTGTACACGTAAAAATGGTTAAGATGGTAAATTTTCTGTTATTAAACATGTATTAGTTTTTTAAAAATAAATTAAATGGAGAAAAGACAACTTCACAATCATAGTTGAAGATTTTTAACACCCTTCTTTCAGCAATTGATAGAAAAGACACAAGTTAAGCAGAGACACAAAAGATGTGAATGACACTTTCAGACACTTTGACATAAATAATATTTATAGATACTCCCAATGACTGCAGAATGCACATTCTTTTCAAGTGCACATGGTACATTCACCAAGATAGACCATATGTTGGGTCATAAAACAAGCCTCAGTAAGTTTAAAAAGACTGAGAGCATATGCCCTCGGTCCACAATGGAACTAAACTAGAAATCAATATTTAGAAAAACTATTAATATCTAGAAATTAAACAGCATACATCTAAGTAATACATGTATCAAAGAATAAATTGCAAAGGAAATTAGAAAATATTTCAAATTAAATAATAATAATAAGCATATCAAATTTGTGGGCTGCAGCTACAGCAGTACTTAAAGACTAATTCGGGGTATTATATGCTTATGATAGGAAAGTCTAAAATCAATAATCTATGCTTCCATCTTAAGAAGTCAGAAAATGAAGAACAAAGTAAACCCAAAGTAAGTCAGAGGAAGGATATAATAAAGAGCAGAAACCAATGAAATAGAAAACAAACAATTGAGAAAATGAACAAAGCTAAAGCTGGTTATTTGAAAAGATGAACAAAATTGATAAACTCCTAGCTAGACTGATCAGTTTTTTAAAATAGAGAAAATAAATTAATTACCAGTATTAGGATGCAAAAAGAGTTGTCAATAAAGATTCCTTAGATGTTAGAGGGATAACATTAACTTTAAGCCCCCAAATTTGACAACTTAAATGACATGGATAAATTAAAATTCGTCAGAAATTAACAGAAATCAAGACAACTCCATAATTATACACAGAGATTTTAATATCTCTCTGAAAATCCTCAGAAAACAGGAGGAAAAAACACTTCCCAACTTTTCTTCAAAGATTTGCATAGCCCTAATTCCAGAACTGGACAAAGGCATTAGACAAAAAGAAAACTACAGGCTCATTACTTACAAATTTAGACAAAAAAGCAAAATCCCCCTCCTACCTTTGAGAATTACAAATTTACATAACATTCTATGAAACAAGTTGATTTTGCAGATGAACAAGCAGAAGCATTAAGGTTTTACAAAATCATCAAAGAAGCCTAGAAGTAAAATACAAATCCTAGTTTGACGTGTTATTAACTCTGCAACTTCGGTCTAGAAATTTATCCCCTCTAAGCCTTCATTTCTTCACCTACAAATGGGGGTAGCAGTACCTGCCTCATAAAATTCCTGTATTACTTTGAATTCAAAAGAAAGAAGTGTCAAGTCTTTCTATCTGCCACAGGACCACCCCATTGCAACTGCGAAAGTTATGCACAACCTAGGTAAACAGCATCCTCTTAAACTGAGCAGTATACAACCCACTCAGTGGTACATGGAGGCTTTGCTGGGTGCCTCAAAAATTTTAACCAAAAAAAGCTAAAACATTACATAGTAGGAAAAGGAGATGTTTGGTCAGGAAATGTGACTTCATATGCCTATAAAACTATGAAACAGTACTAAGTTATTCTAGCCATATTATTAACCTTTTCTAAGCTATAATCTGTTTATCTATAACATTGTACAACATTCTTAGATTTTCAAAGCTCTCAAAATAATTTAATATAAAGGTTATGCTTGAAGTTTCCAGTGGAAACCCTGTAATGAACTACAAGCCCTATGCCAAGGTTACTTTCCCAAAACTACAGTGACAGACATGATGATAGCCATGTTCATTATTTAGTATTATAAAAGGAAACTATGTGTAATGGCAAGATTAAACAAGACACAGTGTTTGTTTTACTGTGTAATGGCAAGATTAAACAACACTTAGTGTTTGTTTTCTCATTATTTTCACATATGAACCTCATGGCTCCCTTCTTACCTGTTTTGTATTTTGAATTTGTGGTCACCCCATCAAATTCAGATTTATCAATTTCCCATGCAAGAGGTAGCTTGCCTAGGCTGTTGGATAAGTTTTCCAAGCTATTTTCTTCATTGTAGATTATTTCCGATGTACTAGTCGGGATACCAATGTATCTTGATGAATTATTTCCAGCAGATAAAGAGGTACTATCAGGGAGACAAGAAGAGCGGGATGGATTTGGAGTTTTATAGACTGAGGTCGCCTGGTTGAGGAAGGCATAGTCCGAACAGATGGCATAAATTTTTTCCCGAGTATGAGTCACTGGACAACTCCATGGATAATGACCATCTCCTTTGGGACCCAAGGGTGCTCCTGAGGCACTTGTGCAGAAAGATTTTACAGCACCTTGTAGATTCTCTTCAGGTGACTGTCTCTCAGATTTGTGCTCACCATTTCCAGAATCATTTGACCTTTCTGTTTCTGCAACGTTAGGCATTGAATGCGGTGTAAAATTTCTATTACTAGAAAGAACTTGCAACTTTTTCTGTTTCTTGATAAACAACTTTGACAATTGTTTACAGCATGCTATAAAAGCTTGAGAGTCACAAAATGAGCTCCTAAGAGGAAGGAAAAAGAATGATCAACAATCCACCAGATACACAAACAGCACTAAAAAGCATAGCAAGTTTTATGCATACATATGCCTTCATTCTATATTAATTTTACAACTACTATATGACTGGAGTCATGATCACTATCTTATTTTTTAAATTAGTCTAAAATAATGCACTAAATTATTTTTAAATAATTAAAAAATAATTAAAAAGCAAATAGCCCTTTTTTTTTTTTTTTTTTTTTTTTTTTGAGTTGGAGTTTCACTCTTGTTGCCCAGGCTGGAGTGCAATGGCGCGATCTTGGCTCACTGCAACCTCCACCTCCCGGGTTCAAGTGTTTCTCCTGCCTCAGCCTCCCAAGTAGCTGGGATTACAGGCATGCACCACCACACCCGGCTAATTTTGCATTTTTAGTAGAGATGGGGTCTCTCCATCTTGGTCAGACTGTTCTCAAACTCCCGACCTCAAGTGATCCGCCCACCTCTGCCTCACGCCTGTAATCCAGCACTTTGGGAGGCCAAGAATGGCAGATCACTTGGGGTTAGGAGTTCGAGAACAGCCTGGCCAACATGGTGAAACCCTGTCTCTTCTAAAAATACAAAAATTAGCCAGGCATGGTGGCATGTGCCTGTAGTCCCAGCTACGAGGGAAGCTGAGAGATGAGAATCGCTTGAACCTGGGAGGTAGAGTTTGCAGTGAGCCGAGATCGCGCCACTACACTCCAGCCTGGGCAACAAAGTGACACTGTCTCAAAAATAAAAATAAAATAAAATAAAAATAAAATAAAATAAAATAAAAGGCCAATAAGCACATAAAAAGATGCTCAGTATCAGCACATGAAAAGATGCTCGGTATTATTGGCCATCATGGAAATACAAATCAAAACCACAATGAGATAACACCTCACACCCACTAGAATGGCTATAATCAAAAAGGTAAGAAAAAGTGTTGGTGAGGATGTGGAGAAATCATAACCCTCATACACTGCTAGTGGAAATGTAAAATGGTCCAGCTGTTTGGAAAACAGTTCTTCCAACAATTAAACAGAGTTACCATATGGTCCAGCAATTTCATGCCTAGGTATATATCCATGACAGACAAGAAAAATACATCTTCACACAAATGTTAATAGCAGCATTATTCATAATGACCAAAAAAATGGAAACAACCCAAATGTCTATCAATTGATGAACATATAAATAAAATGTGGTATATCAATACAATGGAATATTGTTTGGCAATGAAAAGAAATGAAGTACTGACCCATGGTACAACATGGATGAACCCTGAAAACATTATAGTGAGTAAAAGAAGATGGTCACAAAGGATCAGATAGTGTATTATTCTATTTGTATAACATGTCCAGAACAGGCAAATCTATGGGGACAGAAGGTAAATTCATGGTTGCCTAGGGCTTGAGGTTTGGGGGTGATGGAGTTTCTTTTTGTAATAATAATATTCTATAAATGATTGTGGCAATGAACACACAACTTTGTAAATACACTAAAAGCCAATGAATTGCATAACTTAATGGGTAAATTATACAGTGTGTGAATTTTACCTCCATAAAGTTGTCTAAAAAATAATGCATTAGCAAGATTTTTTAAGTACATAGGCATATAGGGTACATAATGAATAATGACCACAGATTTAAATCAACAAAGAATACAGAAAGGAAATTTTTCAAAGATTCATCACCTGACAGAAAAATGGATCCAATCAAGGTGTCACTAACTTCTGATCAGTTTCAGGAAAAACTGAATTTCAAGTCTAAACTGATTCCTTTAGGGAAGAAAACAGAAAGCTTAAATAGCAACTGAGGGCATGCAAGGAAGCTGAAGATTTATACCAGAGGAAGTCCTTGGTGATTTGAACCATCCCAGGTCACGCAGCAGACAACCCCAGGCAGGTGCCCAGGCGGGGTATGTGGGTTTCTCAGGGCTCCAGCAACAGAGCATCAGTCGAGAGATTCAATCCACCCTGGGTGATCAGTTGAACTTTTACCAGTTAATATCTCTGCCCATTTGCTTACTTAAAAAATTAGAAATAAAAATAACTGTCATGGGTTACAAAAAAATAGTATCAAAACCATCACACAAATATTGAACAACAAAAGCCTCTGAGTTAGGCTGCAAGAAATAGAAGATGATTCACGCAAGAGCCCCCTCGGTTATCCTGATCTGTGAGGAGAAACTAGCAAAGGTATTGCATGGCTTTCATGGAATTTAAGGAAACAGAGCTGCATATTAGGACTCCACATGTGCTAGGCAAAATTCCATTTTCTTTACTTAAAAAATGCTTTTAAAGCATGCTTTTTCTCTATTCAACCTTTCAGTTTTTAGGCCTGGTGTGGTGGCTCACGACTGTAATCCCAGCACTTTGGGAGGCTGAGGCGGGTGGCTCATTTGAGGTCAGGAGTTCGAGACTAGCCTGGCCAACATGGTAAAACCCCATCTCGACTGAAAATTTAAAAATTAGCCAGGCGGTAGTGACGTGTGCCTGTAATCCCAGCTACTCTGGAGGCTGAGGCAGGAGAATTGCTTGAGCCTGGAAGGCGGAGGTTGCGGTGAGCCAGGATCGCACCACTGCACTCCAGCCTGGGCAACCTGCACTCCATCCTGTCTCAAACAAAAACAAAAAGAAAAACCCTTCAGTTTTAAAAGAATTTCTGCAGAGTTTATAGTTGTTTGTAGGAGGGTCAGTTGGATAGGAACATTACCACAAAAGGTGGAACCTCCCGTGGTTTCACTTTGAAAACTTTCACTTTCTTTTGGTAAAAAAAATCTTGGAGTAGGTGTAGTGGGTCCTCAGGTGGAAGTGCTGATGCTGTCTCCTTATTCATCTGGTGGTGCAATGATAATGGCAGAGGGAAGCTCAGTACCTGGCGTTGTTCAGACCAAACTCTTATCTTTTTGGAAGACAGAGTTGCTCTGATTCTTAGCAGGTGTCCTAACAGCATTTTCTACTTCTCATCTGTGATCTTCATGCCTTGCCTTTCTCTACATCAGTGTGGTGGACAGAGAGGTAGGTATTTGTGGTATTGGGGTCGTGGGGGTGGGCTGTGGGAGGTGAGGAATGAAAGAGCATGTGGTCTGGGCGAGAAGCAATAGGCAAAGGTTATTGGAGTGAGTTTGGTGGGGAGACAGAAATGTTCCAGGCACCGCCCCTTTTATATCCTCATCTCAGACTTGGCTTCCACTTTCCCAGAGCTTCCTTCCTCACACTGAATGGAATTTTGCCTGTGGGACCATCTCTCTGTGTGACAGTGTAAGGATCTGATTTGATTTGATTTGATTTTTTTGAGATGGAATCTCGCCCTGTTGCCCAGGCTGTAGTGCAATAGCGGGATCTCAGCTCACTGCAACCTCTGCCTCCTAGGTTTAAGAGATTCTCCTGCCTCAGTCTCTGGAGTAGCTGGAATTACAGGCAGGTGCCACCATGCCTGGCTAATTTTTGTATTTTTAGTAGAGATGGGATTTCACCATGTTGGCCAGGCTGGTCTGGAACTCCTGACCTCAGGTGATCTGCCGGCCTTGGCCTCCCAAAGTGCTGGGATTACAGGCATGAGCCACTGCGCTCAGCAGGGATTGTAAAAGTATGCTCATTTGGAACATATATAGAATAATCTTTTTTTTTTTTAAAAGAAACTGGGTCATGCCATGTTGCCTAGGCTGGTCTTGACCTCTTGGCCTCAAGCAATCCTCCCACCTCAGCCTCCCAAATTGCTGCCATTACAGGCACAAGCCACCATGCCCAGCCATGGAGAATATTCTTATCAAAAACACAGGCAAAGGGAAATGGCTGCATTTAAGCACAAAAGTTGGGGGTGAGCTTCCTGGAAGCTAAAGATAGAACACAGCACTCAATTAATATAAAATGTAACAGTGTGGGCCAGGCACAGTGGCTCATACCTGTAATATCTGTGCTTTGGGAGGCTGAGGCGAAACAATCGCTTGAGGCCAGGAGTTTCAGGCTGCACAGTGAGCTATGATCACATCACTGCACTCCAGCCTGGGCAACAAAGCAAGACTCTGTCTCAAAAAAAAAAAAAAAAAAGGAAAGAGAGAAAAAAGTAACAGTCTGGTTTTATTTGTGTTTTTGGTTTGTTTGCTTTTAAATAATAGTCACTGAACAAGATGATCTCTTTGGTCGAAGTTTTAGCAAAAAAAAATGAAGATCATCAACATAAGGATGCATTTTATATTGACTGTCACTAAAATCCAAGGGCATGAAACATTCTCATTGGAAACTATATTTATGTAAATTTCTCTTTGAAAATGTAATATTCATAGATTTTATAAGCAAAACATTACAAAAAAATGCAAAGTACCAAAATATATTACAGGAAAATGGAAATTACCCAAATCCCACGACCCAAACACTGCTAGTGTTTACTTTCTTTCCACACTGTCTCACGTCTATTTTCTCACTACAGTGAGAGCCCGAAGAGGCGAAGGGGGCTTCTATTATTGCATCCTCAGTACTTTGCTCAGATTCTAGCTTTCTTAAAGTACACTAAGCACAATTTATTACTGATAATACTAATAACAGAATCATTATAGACAATACTGAGATATAGAGAGGCAGTTTGTCCCTCCACTTAATAGACTGAGCTGTCACTGTTTTGACTCATCTTGTAACTCCTTTTGTTTCTCTATTTATAAACCATTCCCAGTGAGTTGACACTTCTAACCTGACCTGTGCAGAGATATTAGAAAATAAAGTTTGCTACATATATATGATCACAGAACTCGTCTGCCTGAAAGCCTCTGCTCTTAGAACAAAAGGCCAACTCCTGATGGTCCCTAGATTTATCTGGTTAGCTCCATCTCATTCCCTTCCTCCACCCCCCAAGCTCCACATTACTTTTTGGTTCTCCCAATACTATCTCCCTTACTTAGTTAATTCCCATTCATCTTTCCAATGTCAGCTGAAATGTCACTTTCTAGGGGAAACGTTCTTGGCTTCTCAAACTAGGCCAGGTCACCGGGTAGAGACTCCAGTACCTTCCTCGCACAGGTCTTACCAGGTGGCAATTTTACACTTAATTCTGTGCGTATCTGTTTATATGATCAACGTCTGCATCCTGCAAGTCTGGTTTTCCAGATTATTGTATCCCCAGGGCCTAGCATTTGTAGACGTCTCATTCAACAGATAACTTTTAAGTGTTTGCATCATGTCAGGCATTCCTGTAGGCCCTCATTTTGATTGATTGAGGTTCCCTCTTCCAGGCAAGTGAGGTGTTGCTATATTAAGATTTACTACTAAGCCGGCACGGTAGCTCATGCCTGTAATCCCAGCACTTTGGGAGGCTGAGGCGGGTGGATCATCTGAGTTCAGGAGTTTGAGGCCAGCCTGGCCAACATGGTGAGACCCATTTCTACTGGAAAAAAAAAAAATAATAATACAAAATTAGCCGCCCGTGGTGGCGCATGCCTGTAGGCCCAGCTACTCAGGAGGCAAGGCTAGAGAATCGCTTGAACGCGAGAGGCGGAGGTTGCAGTGGGCTGAGATTGTGCCATTGCATTCCAGCCTGGGCGATAAGAGCAAAACTCCGTCTCAAAAAACAAAAAAAAAGATTTACTACTAAGAATTACTGCAGGACCTCAGGCTCAACTAATAGCTTACACATAAAATCACGTCATAAGCAATAGAAATATGTTTTGCTTGTATCCAAAGCAAAAATTTATAAAATGGCAAGCGTTAAAAGCACCGCCAGAGTCACGATTGTTCAAAGTCACTGAAAGAAGTGTTCTGTAAAATAAACGTCCATTTGTAAAGCCAATCTTCATCGCCTAGGTTATAGACTTTTCTGGTTATATTCTGTCTATATTCTCAAGTATCAAGTTTATGAGAGAACCAAACATCTCTAAAACCCTCTTCAGTAAAGCCTTTTCATATGACAAAATACCCTGATCCATATTCTGTATAGAAGACAACTGAGGAGCAGGGGCACTCCGGTGACCTCGTAAAGGTCGAATATGTGCCGGAGGGCGAGACCAGAGGCGCACAGCCCCCAGCCGAGCTGATGCCACCCTTCCTACCCAGTGTCCTCCCGCGCCCTCCAGGCCCCTTCCTCCCCTTCAGACCTGCGGGTCCCCAGAGCCGAGGCGCCCGCCTGTCAAAAGATACCGGGAGTCCTCCGCGCCTGGCGCCAGCCTCCAGCCCGCGCTCCTGGGGAGGCCGGGAGCGTTCCCACCACCGTCCTCTGACAAGCTCGTGGCTCGGCCAGCTCGGAGTCCGCCAGGACTGAGGAGACAGTCGCGCAGGCCAAGCCCCGGCCGCGCAGAACCAGTGCGCGCCGAGGAGACGCGGGCGGAGAGGAAGGAGCGCTGCTGCGCCCCCTGCCCGCTGCCACCCCAGCCCGCGCCTCAGCGCGAGTCGCGGGGACCGCGAGTCCCTGGTCCGCACCGCCCAAGGGCCGCCGAGGCCTCCTCGCCCCTACTCCCGCCTCCACCTTCCCTCACCGGCCGGAAGACGAGGCACTCCACCAGGGGGAGCGCGCCGAGCCCCGGGGGTGACCGCCTCGAACATGCTTGCCCCGGGCCCAGGGACGCTGTAGGTGTTAAAGGGGGCCCGCGGGCAATTGCTGCATCTGGGCTAAGAGCTGGAGTTCCGATTCGAGTGTTTGAGTAAACGAGTCGATATCATTAATAATGACAATTGCACAAAAGAAAATACGAAAGAAACCCCCCGCCCTGGCGCCCGACCAGGCCCGCCTTGGCGCGGAGCCACCGGCCCTTCTGGGTTTTCGGGGCAGCTGGCAAGAGGGAGGTAGGCAGAGGAGGCGGCTCCGGGTCCGACTCCCGAGCTGACCAGGGCGGTGCGCCCGTGACTCCTGGCGGCGGCCCGGGCCCGGGTGCGGGCATGCAGGGGAAGGCGACAGCCGCCGCGCGCTGGTTCCCGGACCCTGCCCAGCGTGGCGTGGAGACCGACGGCAGCACAGGGGTCACCGGTATCCAGATGGACACCTCCCAATCGAGCTTTGTTCACCAGAGGGCTAGGCCTTTCTCTCCCTGGTCCTTCTCATCCCCCTGCGACCCAGCTTTTCCCCCTACTCCTTCCCAGGAGAGCGGGCACCCATGCAGTGGCCTCCATCTGGACGCCACGGGGCTCCAGAGAGGCGATGACCCCTGGCAGCCCAGGCTGGTATAGAATTAAATAAAAATTTTGAATGCCCAGATGGCTGCGCGTAGAGTGGCAGCAGGCCGGGCCGGCGGCGCCAAGGTGCCCAGCGGAGGGCCAGGCGCTCAGGGCGCAAAGCTGGCCGCCACCTCGGCCCCTGCCCCCCGCCCCGGGGTACCTCTGGCCTGTCCGGTGGGGTCGGGTCGCTGCGGCCGCGGCGGAACCCGGCTCCGGACCTGGATCACAGCATCCAGCGCGCGGCCCGCGAGGCGCCTCCGGTTACCCTGGGGCCGGCGTCCCTCGTCCCATCGGAGCGCGCGAGGACAGCGCTCTGGACTGCGGTGCCCGGCGACAGGTCGTCGGATAGCATTGACAGCACCTTCCTTTCAAGGTGCTTTATGCCTGCTCTCTGCACGTGCGGAGGGCAGGGTGACCAACGCAAAAACCTGAGCTGCGCCTCCAGACCCGTGCGCCCCTTTGATGGGCATCTGTGGTGTTTATCTGTCCCCCGAAAGTGGTGACGGAAAAGTAAATAAATGGGCGAGAGGTGGTAAAAACCTGGCAGTATTTCCTCTCGTCCTGTCGCGAACTACATATCCCAGGGAGCCCGGGGCGTCGGGACGCGTGTCCACCCCGCCATCCACTTGGAGAAGGCCTTACTGAGTCTGGCTCGACGCACGGGCCAATCCCCTCGCCCTACACCTTGGCTGGAACCTGAGACGGATTCGCTCCCAAAAGATGCTCCAGTGGCAGGAGCAACTCAAGTTCATCATTGTCCTGAAAGAGAGGAACAGCGCGGTTCTCGGCCGGAACAGCAGAACGGCAGGGGACCCTCACCTGGGCGCAGCGGGGCACGGGCTTTGATTGTCCTGGGGCCGCGGAGACCCGCGCGCCTGCCCTGCACGCCGGGCGGCACCCTTTGCAGTCGCGTTGGCTGCTGCGATCGGCCGGCGTGCCCCTGCCGAAGCCTCGGCTGCTTCTGTCCACCTCTTACACTTCTTCATTTATCCGTGGATCATTTCGAGTGTCCGTCTTGTAAATGTTTAGCATTTTGCTACTTTATTGCTTCTTTCTGGCGACGCTTCCAGCACTCGCCGAGACCGGCGGAGAAAAGCAGCTGAGCCCGGAGAAGAGCGAAATATGGGGACCCGGGCTAAAAGCAGACGTCGTCCTTCCCGCCCGCTATTTCTATATTCAGGCAGTGGATACATCAGGGAATAAGTAAGTCGAGAAACGGCTCCTTACCTATTTTGGATGGCGGTTAAATCTGTTTCTCCCTTTAAGTTTTTTCTTTCCAAGAACTCGTTTCCCCACAACAGTTTAAATTCCAGGATATTTGGGTACCAATTTTTCTCTGTAGCTGTAGAAATTGTTCCGAATTATAATATATGCAATATAATGTGTTGGATATAACATATAAAATAATCTCCTAGCAATTTTGATCTTTCCAAGAACTCGTTTCTCCACAGCAGTTTAAATTCCAGGATATTCGGGTACCAATTTTTCTCTGTAGCTGTAGAAATTGTTCCGAATTTTAATATATGCAATATAATGTATTGTATATAACATATAAAATAATCTCCTAGCAATTTTGATTCGGATTCCCACATTATCAGGGCAAGACAAAGTCCCTCCACTTTGCTGGAAATACTGTTTCTAACTACTTTTCGCATAAGCTGTTATAAGGGATTTAAACCTAGCTGTTAGAGACTTGATGGGCTTCATCTTTCTCTGGTGCGGCTCTCAATTTTCAAGGAGACATCTGCAGGTAAGCATGTTTTGAAACTGAAAAAAATGAAGTACTATTTGAAACTTTAGAGTTCAGAAGGAAAGTATCGAAGTATTAATCTCCTATATGATTGTAACAAATATTTTGTTCCAATGAATTTAATACTTTAACATCATACTTAAAACTTATTTTTATGATTCATATACTTCTGAAATGATTGTCTTTATTATTGGTGGATGCTGACCATGTGTATTTCGTACAGAAAAAAATACTGGAATAAAAGATTGTCAAGTGAAAGACAGTTTGTAAATTTTGTTATTTGGCAAAAGATGATACACTACCTACTACTTTGCTTTTGCCCATGGCTGAGCGTGATTTCTTTTTTTAAGACAGGGTTTCACTTCCTAGCCCAGTCTGGAGTGCAGTGGTGCAATCACAGCTCACTGTATCCTCAACCTCCCAGGCTGAAGCTACCCTCCCACCTCAGCCTCCCTAGTAGCTGGGACTACAGGCGCGTGCCACCTCGCCTGGCTATTTATTTTATTATTATTATCATTATTATTATTATTTGTAGAGACAGGATCTCACCTTGTTGCCCAGGCTAATCTCGAACTCCTGGCCTCAAGCAGTCTTCCCGCCTTGGACTCCCAAAGTGCTGGGATAGTAGGCATGGGCCACAGTGCCAGGCCTGAGCGTGATTTATAATACTGATATTGTAAAGATTCATTGGCAGAGATTTTTCAAAATAAGATCATTATCTTTGGGACCACCGTTTGATCACAAATATCCAGATGTGATGGCATGAAATAAATAAGTTGGTAAGAATATTTTTCTATATGGAATGCATGAGTATGTTCTATGCTTATATAGACTAGTAGTCTTAACATATTCCATTGTGATTGTTTAATGAAACTGTTTCATGTTATCTTGGCCACTGTCATCCTCATTTTTTTTAAATCTTTGATCCATCATATTCATTCTGGTACTAAAAGCGTAAGATAAAAAGAGGCAATAATATGTTAGAGGAAGAATGTGGAGGAGAATAATCAACTTTCCAGACTGAAGAGCATAATCTTTGTGTGTTTGTTCATTAAAATAATCTGTTTATTTTCCCCATCGCCTTTTCATCACAGATTCACATCTTCTCCAGGCGAAAAGGTCTTCCAGGTGAAAGTCTCAGCACCAGAGGAGCAATTCACTAGAGTAGGAGTCCAGGTTTTAGACCGAAAAGATGGGTCCTTCATAGTAAGATACAGAATGTATGCAAGCTACAAAAATCTGAAGGTGGAAGTTAAATTCCAAGGTCAGCATGTGGCCAAATCCCCATATATTTTAAAAGGTAATTTGGAATATAATTTTATACCAGCAGTATTCGAATAAAATAATATATGTTATTGCATCAACAAAAACAACTTGGCATGATATATATATATATATATATATATATATATATATATATATAGACTTTTTTTTTATTTACTGAAAGAAAAAAAATAAAGGCTTTCTACTTGAAAGCTAAGTTATGAGTCCTGGTAAAAGACAAGATTTGAACGGAAATTCTGATTTGCTTAAGAGCAAGGAACATATTAGTAGAGAATTTACTCTGTGAAGACATACATTAGCAAGAATAATCAAGCTGTGTGCATCATCATATATGATACTTTCTTAATTGGAAATATATGACTTAAGTAACTGATAAATGTTACTGAAATTTGGTAGATCACTTCAGAAAGGGAGATAGCTTGAAAGAGAAGGCGGGCACTGGTGGTTGTTTTTTGTATTGTTCCAATGCCATTTTCCCAGAGAAATTCTCTTTTTTTGTTGTTTTTTTTTGAGACGGAGTCTTGCTCTGTCGCCAGGCTGTAGTGCAATGGCGCAATCTTGGCTCACTGCAAGCTCCGCCTTCTTTGTTCAAGTGATTATCCTGCCTCAGCCTCTCAAGTAGCTGGGACTACAGGCACGCACCACCATGCCCAGCTAATTTTTGTATTTTTAGTAGAGACAGGATTTCACCATGTTGGCCAGAATGGTCTCGATCTCTTGACCTCATGATCTGCCTGCCTCGGCCTCCCAAAGTGCTGGGATTACAGGCATGAGCCACTGTGCCTGGCTATTCTGATGTTTCTTATATAGGATGAGAATACAGTTTTGTTACCTAGAGCCATCTCCTTCCCTCTTATAGGCGACAGTACCACAAAACAGTAGGGAAGCAGTGTATATACAAGGGCAGAAATCTTGCCCCCCTTAACAACTGCAAGAAAAGTAAACTTTTTTTTTTAATTTTTGTAAACTCTGCAGAGAAGTAAGAAAAGGTAAACACTTTTTAAGAGTGTCTAGGCTCCTTTCCTACATTCCGCCAGTACCGCCTGGTATAGTATCACCCACTAAACCTTAAAAAGATATTCCATTGTCAGCCACTGCCTGGGTTAGGTGGGATCTGACAATTATAAAAAGGAATAACAGTAAAACCTCAATGCAGATTGTAATTAACTTGTTATAAAATTAGTGAAGTGGACTGTTTTGAGAATTACTTTTGCTTCTTTTTGTTGCTGTTGTTGTTGAGACAGGGACTCACTCTGTTGCCCAGGCTGGAGTGCAGTGGTGCAATCACTGCTTACTGCAGCCTTGACCTCCTGGATTCAAGCAATCCTCCCACCTCAGCCGCATGAGTAGCTGGGACTAGAGGCACTCACCACCATGCCCCACTAATTTTTGTATTTTTTGTAGAAACCGGGTTTTGCCATGCTGCTCAGGCCGGTCCCAAACCCTAGAGCTCAAGTGATCTGCCCACCTCGGTCTCCCAAAGTACTAGGATTACAGGCGTGAGCCACTGTACCCAGCTACTTTTGCTTCTGTTTTTTGTTTTTTGTTTTTTGTTTTGAGACAGTGTCTCGCTCTGTCACCAGCCTGGAGTGCAGTGGCGCAATCTTGGCTCACTGTAAGCTCTGCCTCCTGGGTTCAAGCTATTCTCCTGCCTCAGCCTCCCAAATAGCTGGGACCACAGGCACGCACCACACCACTTAGCTAATTTTTGTATTTTTATTAGAGGCGGGGTTTCACTATGTTGGCCAGTATGGTCTCGATCTCCTGAGCTCATGATCCGCCCGCCTCGGCCTCCCAACGTGCTGGGATTACAAGCGTGAGCCAGGGCACCCAGCCTACTTTTGCTTCTTAATAATTCCTAAAAAACAACAACAACAACAAAAACAGAATGGCAGTTCCTTGTTTATTTTCGTTGTTATTGATGATTTACTTATTGAGAAAAGTACCTTAGACACTTTAAGAACCTGTTTGTATAACAGACCATCAAAATATTAAATCATATCACTTTTGTCTTTCATTAAAATAGGTATGCCCCTCTGATACCCTTTTACCAGTATTTGGTTATTCTTCAGTCTACAAAACATAAGGAATAATGAGCTGTAATATATACCATAGACATAAACTAAGTATCTGTTGGCTTTCTTTTGTTTTTTGAAACAGAGTCTTGCTCTGTCACCCAGGCTGCAGTGCAGTGGCGCAATCTCCACTCACTGCAACATTCACCTCCCAGGTTCAAGCTGTTGTCATGCCTCAACCTCCCGAGTAGCTGAGATTTCAGGCACACACCACCATACCCAGCTAAACTTTTCTGTATTTTTAGTAGAGATGGGGTTTCAACATGTTGGCCAGGCTGGTCTCAAACTCCTGACCTCAAGTCATCCACACACCTCGGCCTCCCAAAGTGCTGGTATTACAGACGTGAGCCACTGCACCCGGCCTCTATTTGCTTTCTTTTGAACTCATGCAAAGTAGACCTTATTATGAATATATCACAAAACTTCACTGTGAAGAGCTGTCGGAGGAGAAGACTGACTGACTTGCAATGCCCCAATATAGTAAAAATGTCTTACTTTTTTCTTTTCTTTGAAACAGGGTCTCACTGTCTTGCCCAGGGTACAGTGGTACAAACATGGCTCACTGCAGCTTCAACCTCCTGGGCTCAAGTGATCCTCCCACCTCAACCTCCCAAGTAGCTGAAACCACAGGTGCATGCCACCACACCCAGCTAATTTTTTATTTTTTGTAGAGACAGGGTCTCCCTGTGTTGCCCAGGCTGGTCCCGAACTCCTGGGCTCAGGCTGTCCTCCTGCCTTAGCCTCCCAAAGTGCTAGGATTACAGACATGAGCCCACCTCGCTGGCCTGTAATTCTCTTAAAATGTGTTTTCAATGAAAATGCTCTTCCTATGTAACTAGGCAAAACTCATGAAGCCACATTATAGATACTTATTACAAGTTTCAAATGCTGAGTGAAATTATCACTGTTGTGCTTTGTTATTCTTATATAAATAGGGCCGGTTTACCATGAGAATTGTGACTGTCCCTTGCAAGATAGTGCAGCCTGGCTACAGGAAATGAACTGCTCTGAAACCATTGCTCAGATTCAGAGAGATTTGGCACATTTCCCTACTGTGGATCCAGAAAAGATTGCAGTAGAAATCCCAAAAAGATTTGGACAGAGGCAGAGCCTGTGTCACTACACCTTAAAGGATAACAAGGTACAACACGCGATTCAGGTTTGCTTGTTTGTTTTAGTGATTTTTTTTTTTGCTTGTTTTGAACATTTGGCTACAATTAGCTAAATCATGTTATAAACATTATTCGAATGAGCATTGTGACAAGCTTTTCCTCAGTGAAATCTGCCAGTGTTTTTAGACTAACATAATAAATGGTAAATTCTCTTTTAGGTTTATATCAAGACTCACGGTGAACATGTAGGTTTTAGAATTTTCATGGATGCCATACTACTTTCTTTGACTAGAAAGGTAAGTACATGTTTTCTCTTAGCTGTAATAGATCATTTAAGCCCAGATTTTACAGGATAATTCAAAATACAAATTCTAACACTATCAGCGTATTCTCTTCTGGAGCCTCAGGATAATACTGTTGTGAAGCTTTCTGTTATTTCAGTATCTGCGTTTGTTTCCTAGGACTGCCGTAACAAAGTGCTACAAACTGAAAGACTTAAAAGAAATATATTCTCTCGCAGTTATGGAGGCCAGATGTCCAAAATCAAAGTGTCAGCCAGGTGCCATGGCTCACTCCTGTAATCCTAGCACTTTAGGAGGCCGAAGCGGGTGAATCGCTTGAGCCCAGGAGCTCGAGACCGGGCTGGGCAACATGGGAAACCCTGTCTCTACAAAAAAATACAAAAATTAGCCTGTAGTAGTTTCAGCTAATGGGGAGCTGAGGCAGGAGGATTGCTTGAACCTAGGAGGTCGAGGCTGCATGAGCTGAGATCACACCACTGCACTCCCAAGGCCTGGGTGACAGAGTGAGATCCCGTCTCAAAAAAAAAAACACTAAAGTGTCAGGAGGGCCAGTTCCCTCTGAGTTGATCCTTTCCTTTCCTGCCCCGTCCTGGCTCCTGGCAGTGACCCTCCATCTTTGGTGTTCCCTGGATTGCAGCTGCATCCTCCCATCTCTGCCTCTGTCATCACGTGGGCTTCTCCCCTCATGGCTCTGGGTCTCTTCTTCTTATAAGGACACAGCATAGTGGATTAATGGCCCAGCCTACTCCAGTATGACCTCATCCTAACTAATATCTGCAACAACCCTATTTCCAAATAAGGTCAGTCTGAGACACTGGGGTTTAAGACTTCAGCATATCTTTTGCAGGGACACAATATTTTATAGAGGAAAGAAAAATGCCTTATCATAAAATTATTTTGGTACTAAACTAACTTTGAGTCCAAAGATGACTTGCCTTGTACTGAATCCCATTCCTTGGAATAATGGGCTTTTGTCGGGTTCTAGTGGAATGGTTTGAAAGTAATGTCAAAATAGTGGATGTGAAAGACTCTACCGACATTTTTACCAAATGTGTATTTATTTATAATCCATTATAATATTTATTTATTCAATAATTTGCATGTATTTCTTGATTAAACTACTCATGGAAAATCATAATGCCTTTCTTTTCGAGATTTCAAAGCACTTACAGTACAGTCTGTTAATTCTGAATGTAGGTAGTTATATAGCATCAATATTAAACCTCCTTTAAACTAAGACATCGGAGTACTGTCATACTTCTCTTGCTCCTCTGTGTCAATCTATGGGAAAATGAGAATGTTCTTCAGGACTTCAGTTTCTCAAGATGCTTCTCAGACTGATCAGTGCTGGTCTGGCCTTAAAAATATATATCTGTTGTTTTGTAAATACTCTAAACATTTTCTGTGACTAGATAAAACAGATCCTCTTTACTATTTATGCCATTTGCCAGTAAAGGAAGGAAGCATAGCTTGAAACTTACTATGTTGCTGTTGGTGTTGGGCTTCCTGAGTTCAAATCCTGGTCCCACCACCTACCTGGTATATGTTTTTTAAAATGGAACCATTGGCTCACTAGCAAGAAACTAGGGTTAGAGTCCCAAGTGCTAATTTTTAAATTATTTTCCAATAATTCTCCTTCTCTTTGATCATCTTAGAGGCTGTTCGCAGTATTAGAACAGAGATTACTTTTGCCATTTCATCCCTTTCGTAGGGAGCGTAGAATGCTTATACATGTGACCATATTCTGAAAAATTGCCCACTATTCAAACCAAGGTAATTATCATTACCTAAAACATGTAACATTGGCCTTTCATTAATGCAATTTCAAATTTAAATTGATAAATACAATGTATTATCCAATGCAGGAAATGTGAATAAGCTTCTTGTTTTGTTTTTTCTAGGTGAAGATGCCAGATATGGAGTTCTTTGTTAATTTGGGAGACTGGCCTTTGGAAAAAAAGAAATCCAATGCAAACATCCATCCAATCTTTTCCTGGTGTGGCTCCACAGATTCCAAGGATATCGTGATGCCTACCTACGACTTGACTGATTCTGTTCTGGAAACCATGGGCCGGTGAGAGAGAAGTCAGGGTTGGCCCAGAGCCTTGGTTTTCTTTCTTTGGTGAGTTCTTTTCAACAACCTTTGTGACATGATGATTTGGGAGGAAAATCTGTTGCACTTTGTTTTCTAGGGTAAGTCTGGATATGATGTCCGTGCAAGCTAACACGGGTCCTCCCTGGGAAAGCAAAAATTCCACTGCCGTCTGGAGAGGGCGAGACAGCCGCAAAGAGAGACTCGAGCTGGTTAAACTCAGTAGAAAACACCCGGAACTCATAGACGCTGCTTTCACCAACTTTTTCTTCTTTAAACACGATGAAAGCCTGTATGGTCCCATTGTGAAACACATTTCATTTTTTGATTTCTTCAAGGTATGACTTAATCAGTGGCTAATCTTTTTTGTTTTTCTAATGTATTTGTACATAGTGCTTTGGGAAGGGAAATTGAGGCCTGCAAATTACAAGAGGTGGGAGAAGTTCGCACAAAATTGAGTGAATATCGAGGCATAGCGGTGCTGGGGACTGTTTTGGCAACCAGGATCTGCCCTCACTGCCTAGTCTTGACATTAAATGTGCATCAAGGGAGTTTGGAGCCTGGATAGAGCTGTAATTTTTTTCCAGCTAACCCTTGAGATAAGCACATGTCACCTCCAAATATGTTTTTAATAATACTTACATGTAAGTCATTTTACAAATACTTTCCCCAGAGCCATGTTATCACCACAGAATAAGGAAGATAGAAACTATTTGTTTCTTATCAGGTCTTATAGTGGGGAATGACTTGAAACCTATCCAAATGTTCTGCCTGGGAATTAGGGTTTGCTTTCTGTGTCTAGAATGTGGATTCCCCGTGTTTCCTGGGGAGTAGTCCTTTTTCTAACAACTCCCTTTTTAAGGCAGTGGGCAGCACCCTGCTCTTTAGACCGTGGAGCTGTTTCTGAAGTCCCCCGTGGTAGAGAGAGAGGTGGGGAAAAGGTCGTCATCTGTCTTCTGTATGTGGGAAGACAAGTGATTAAGGAGTTCTGTCTGCCCTGTGGATGACCAGGATTTCTTTTGACAGGTTGTGTTGAGGCAGGTTGACCTAAAGAATGTTAGAAGTTGAATTGTCCGTATTTTTCTATATGCATATCCCAAAGATTTTTGAAAGAAATGATTATAACCAAAGTGCAAGGACACTAGTCATCCTTCCTCAGTGGAGGGATGCTGCATCCTGCTTTGGCTTTATTCCTGCCTGTTGAATTTTCTGCAACTAAAGATGAAAGATTACTACAGTTCTATGAATATTTTTATTCATAGGTGTTCTTGCTCCACAGCTTGCTAATTTCTTTAAGACATATGTCTGGGTGTTTAAAAAACATGGTTAGCCAGGCGTGATGGCTCATGCCTGTAATCCCAGCACTTTGGGGGGCTGAGGCGGGCGGATCACCTGAGGTCCAGGGTTTGAGACCAGCCTGGCCAACATGGTGAAACCCCATCTCTACTAAAAATACAAAAATTAGCTGGGTGTGGTGGTGCATGCCTATAATCCCAGCGACTTGGGATGCTGAGGCACAAGAATCACTTGAACCCGGGAGGTGGAAGTTGCAATGAGCTGAGATCACGCCACTACACTCCAGCCTGAGTGACAGAGCGAGACTCTGTCTCAAAATAAATACATAAATAATATGGTTAACATGGCTCAGAATGTGCCATCATGAGGGGCACGTTTGCAATCAATAAAGTAGTAGGAGAATTACAAAAACTCACAAATGAATCTATCCTTCCTTATGTTGCAGCCTTAGGACAACAGTATGATTTTATTGGCTGCTTCAACACTAGATTTGTATCCTCCTTTGTAAAATTTAGGAGCACATCAAGCATTTAGCTCTAGATCAACCTGTTGTATAATGACGCTTACTAAATGGCAAAGGCAGAGCATGGAAGCTGACCAAATTGTGTCTGAGGATTGCAAAGGTTTATCTGTGGGTTGGGAAGGAAAATAGAGTGGAGAAAAGGAAATTTAATGGAGGTTCTTAGACTTTACCATTGTTTTGCAGCATAAGTATCAAATAAATATCGATGGCACTGTGGCAGCTTACCGCCTGCCATATTTGCTAGTTGGTGACAGTGTTGTCCTGAAGCAGGACTCCATCTACTATGAACATTTTTATAATGAGCTGCAGCCCTGGAAACACTACATTCCAGTTAAGAGCAACCTGAGCGATCTGCTAGAAAAACTTAAATGGGCAAAAGATCATGATGAAGAGGTAAGGTTAGTCTCCTTGAAGCCTTATTTCCACTTGTTTCCCAATATCATGGGTCCCTTTGAAATGTGTTGTACCTGGAGAGCATCCAGGATGTTCACGTAATAGACTTTGGCCTGAAAATGGGAAGCTGCCTGCTCATGGATGGCACGGCAGTTCCTCTGGGCTGAACACAGCGAGCACTGCATCTTACATTAACTCTCCACTCTGCATGTGAAACAAAAAACTAACCGGGTTGCGGTGGCTCATGCCTGTAATCCCAGCACTTTAGAAGGCTGAGGCAGGCAGATCACCTGAGGTCAGGAGTTCGAGACCAGCCTGGCTAACATGGTAAAACCCCGTCTCTACTAAAAATACAAAAATAAGCCAGGCGTAGTGATGGGTGTCTGTAGTCCCAGCTACTGGGGAGGCTGAGGCAGGAGAATTACTTGAACCTGGGTGGGAGGCGGAGGTTGCAGTGAGCTGAGACCACACCATTGCACTCCAGCCTGGGCAACAAGAGTAAAACTCTGTCTCAAAAAACAACAACAACAACAACAAAAAGTTGCACTGTGGCCTTGATTACACTTTCTCTTTCAGTAGGGTTGCTCTGAGCCACAAGCATTACCTCCACTAGCAATGTGAAAATTATAAGATGGCCAGTCTGGCAGGAGTCACTAACTGGCTACAGGTTAAAATGAGGGATTGATTCAGAAGTAGATACAGCCATAAATAGATAAATAAAGAGGGATGGAATGCAATAAACTTTAAGCTAATTGTTTGCTGAAATTTGTGAAGGCAGTGTGCTAAGCTTCATCTTGCGTTTACAAAGTCATCATTAGTTTGCTTGGTGTACACCTTGTCTCTCCAAGAGAGGCTTAATTCTAGAATGTCCAACATGACTTCTCAAACTTTCAAGTCTTAGAAACCTCCCTCCGATTTAAACAAACATACTCTGTTAAGTGTTCTGTTTTACGACATGAGACTACCCCCAAAGATATTATTTCCCACAATTGCCTCAATGTATACATACTCTGAAGAGCAGTTTGCAGATGCCTGCATGGGAAAAATGGATTCTATTACAGGACTTTATCATTGTTCTTCCTGTAGGCCAAAAAGATAGCAAAAGCAGGACAAGAATTTGCAAGAAATAATCTCATGGGCGATGACATATTCTGTTATTATTTCAAACTTTTCCAGGTCAGTATTTTCCAAGAAAATTATCACATAACTTATAAGTAGACATGTTAAAAACAAATAATATTTTACTTAACAATTTCTAAACGTGTTACTCTAGGGAGATACATATATATGTATGTATCAGAAGTATATATATATACTTATGTGGATGAAAATGAGAGGCAAATATTAAGTAATCATAAAAATAGTTGAAAACCAAAGATTAGCTAATGGAAAATGTTACAATATTAAGTGAAAAGTATTAATATTAGAACTATGTGATGTTTAACTAAGAAATTGGCCTCTGATCCTACACAGTTATGGTGCATAGATTTGTATGTTCTCTTTGTGTTACATTGCTGCTGCCTCACCGTATCTTTGTCTAAACAGTGCCAAGTGTGTTTGGGCCTCTTGTGCTGACTCCATATGAGCCATGACTTCCCTTGGAAATTATTTCCATGGACCCGAGCATTTAGAGATTGTAATCAAGCATATCTGACCATTTAAAGGACTCTTTTTAAAATGTGGTAGTAGGCCGGGTGCAGTGGCTCACACCTATAATCCCAGCACTTTGGGAGGCCGAGGCGGACGGATCACCTGAGGTCAGGAGTTTGAAACCAGCCTGACCAACATGGAGAAGCTTCGTCTCTACTAAAAATACAAAAATTAGCCGGGCATGGTGGCACACACCTGTAACCCCAGCTACTTGGGAGGCTGAGGCAGGAGAATCACTTGAACCAGGAGGTGAAAGTTGCAGTGAGCCAAGATCACACCACTGCACTCCAGCCTGGGTGACAAGAGTGAGATTCTGTCTCAAAAAAAAAAAAAAAAAAAAGGTAGTAAACAAGTTCTTGGCTAATAATAGTACTAGATCTAGAGTAAGATTTTTATCTCACAGTTGCAGATACTGAGCCCCGTATCTGAGGCTCTGCTACAGATCAAAGTTGGTATATTTCTGGCCTGTACTGGCTCCTTCCCATTTTGTAACCTTCCGTTGATGGAGGGAAGTGTAGGATAAACCATGTAAAATGAATAAACTCGGGGGATTTACCATGTGAATTTCTAAGCATCCATGGGGCAATGTTCATTCATTTAGCATAGGTACTTAGCACAGTGCCGTACTCAGAGTAAGCACATGATAAATGAAGATGATGATGGAGGCTTGTGCAAGCCATGATAAGGAAAGCAGAAGTCTGTGTCTTCACATTCTCAGTCTAGGGAAGATTGTGTGCAAAATTGTTTTTACCATAAGGCAGAAGACGGTTAAAAAAAAAAAGTCATGGAAATGTAGGATAGAATAAAGAGATGTCTGTTAGGAATAGGCAGCCAGTGTTCATCCTCTCAGATGCTCTGCTGTTGGTGTTCAGAACTAGTATATATGACGGACTGTGCAGATCACAGTTTGACACACATAAGTTAAACGAATCATAGTCTTCATCTATTCTAGCCTGTCTCATTGGGTGGATCTAAAGTGTTGTATAAAGAATGCTTTTATGTTGTTGCTTAAACAGGAATATGCCAATTTACAAGTGAGTGAGCCCCAAATCCGAGAGGGCATGAAAAGGGTACAACCACAGACTGAGGATGACCTCTTCCCTTGTACTTGCCACAGGAAAAAGGTAACCAGAACTGAGCTTATGACCAGTGTCAGAATAAAAACTAACATTGATCCAAACATGGATTTATTCCTATAGTCATTCAATCAGGCAGCAAATATTTGAGTTCCTCTCGAGGTCTCCAAGCAATTCAGTCTGCCAGAGAGATAGGTATAGAAGACAGCAGTGCTCAAGAAAGGATGCTACAATGCAGATAATTGAGAAGACATGGTAGCTCCCTGGCAAAGTGGAGGGAAGCCTTTTATAATGTGAGGATCCAGCTTACACCCTAGTTGAATGGATGCTTACAGTCTGAAAAATATTTTCATGTGTATCATCTGATGCCCTCATCTCCTCATGAGATAAGTTTGGCAAAGTTCATCATCCCAGTTTAGAGAAGGAAAAATATGTAACCACGATTATTGATGTTTTCCAATTCTTCATTTGAAAGTCATCTCTGTTGATACCACTACTTAAGGATCTCATTGATAAAAATGAAAGTCAGGTTCACATCTGGACTTTTAAGGTAAAAAGGACCTTAGAAGTCATCCAGTAAATGCCTTCATTTTATGGTTAACAAAACTGAGCCCAAAAAGGAATTGTGCTCAAAATCATCTAGCTGGATTAAGCAAAGCAAAAACCAATCTCTCATCATCAGATTGTGATTGTGTGTGTTTGTATATAAAGACATAGTGTGGCAGGGGACTGTTGCTTTGATTATGATTTCTGTTTGAAGGAATGTAAATTGCATAAAATAGAGTGTATATGTGTGTTTGTGTGTTTGTGTATGTGTGTGTGTAACATATGCTGACTTGACATTTTAAGCAACATAATTATGTTTCTGAATGGACAAGTTCAAAATTGTGGTATTATAACCAAAGACAAGAAGGCAGATTTGGCAATTATTATGTCTACCTCTCAAGGGGGTATAAAAGGAATTAAGGTGAGGCCGGCCCCAGTGATGTGACAGAACCAGCGTATATGAGCTCACCCGTTGATAAATATTCGGGAATTTTGCATACTGGTTAAATTTTTGGTAGGTTGGAATCAGCCTGATAAGAGTATTTACACCATGACAATCAGCACATGCTACAAATCAGAATTTTGGTTGTTTTATTTTTGTCTTTGTTTTTTGTAGAACTCATTTACCACTAACCAACTGGCCCTCAAAGGTAGTTCATCATCATTGTTAACTCTATCAGTGTTCCAGGTCCGTAAAAATCAGTTAAAACCAATGACAAAACAAGAATTGCCAAATGGAAAGGTTCCCCCTCACCAATCTGTGATTAGGTATCAGAACACTTCTCACTTGGGCTCTAAGTGAGACTAGGCAGCTTCCTTGCTCCACCTCTGCTCAATTGTTTATCTTCATCTACGTGATTGAGAGGAGGTACCCAGCCAGTATCTTCCACTGATTAGTAGAAGTTAGGGGCCAGAATGGTAGCTTTGTTTATTGTTTCGCTCATTGTCTATCCTAACCTTTCACCACTACCGTTCATAACACAAGGCCTTTACAGTAGTACAGCCCGTGGATGTTTGGGTTCCTTATCAGTAGGCTATGGAACACGATGTGATTTTACCCTTAGCTGACTCTGGGCCTCTGGAAATAGTCCCAAGCCCTAAAAGCCTCTAGCGGCAGCTTGGCTCCCTCTCATCTTTACAGGAAAATAATTAACAAATAAGTGTAAGTCTTCTTCACTTGTGTAAGACTTCTTGATAGCTCTAAATATTTTGCTTCTTAATTGCAGACCAAAGATGAACTCTGATATGCAAAATAACTTCTATTAAAATAATGGTGCTCTGAAGACTCTTCTTAACTAAAAAGAAGAATTTTTTAAAGTATTAATTCCATGGACAATATAATATCTGTGTGATTGTTTGCAGTATGAAGACACATTTCTACTTATTATGCAGTATTCCCATGACTGTACTTTAAAGTACATTTTTAGAATTTTATAATAAAACCACCTTTATTTTAAAGGCCTATGTTGTGCTAATTATTAGCTGTGTTTGGAACAGGGAGCAGTAAAAACAGAGGGAATCTGGGTCCTTGATGCACAGCAGCCCAGACCACCTGCCCAGACTGGTTTTAGATGACAAAGCAATGAACCCCTGTCTCCTTTTAAGCCCATATTATTGTGGGTATTCAGCCAAACTTAATTCTAGCTAATAGTTCATACAAGGCCAATCATCATATGGCCTCTACCTGCGTCTTTAGTCAAATCTCTCAGCACTTTCTAATGTCAATCCAGTCCTCTGGAAGAACGAGTCCTCTCCCAGTTCTGTCGATGCCTGTGTCCTTACCTTCCTGGCCCATGCCTTTCCTTTGTCCTGGAATGTCTTGGCCCTCTCTTCTTCATCCAGCTTAGACATCCTTCAGTACATATTTTACCCTTACTAGATTTTAAGTGCCATGAGTTCAGAGACCAGGCCTTTCTTCTGGGTAGTCCTAACGTCTAATAGAGTGACAGCAACTAGAAAGACTGAATAAATATCTAATGGGTGATATAGTTTTGATGTTTGTCCCTTCCAAATCTCATGTTGAAATGTAATTCTGAGTGGTGGAGGTGGGGCCTGGTGGGAGGTGTTCGTATCTTAGGGGTGGATCCCTCATGAATGGCCCGACACCATCCTTGCAGTAACAAGTGAGTTATCACTGTGAATTCACATAATCTGGTGGTTTTAAAAGGTGTGGCACCTCCCCCTCTCTCTGTGTTACTCCCTCTCTTGCCACATGATACCCTGGCTCCCCTTTGCCTTCCACCATGATTGGAAGTTTCCTGAAGCCCTCTCCAGAAGTAGATGCTGGCACTACACTTCCTATACAGCCTGCAGAATCATGAACCAAAATAAATATCTTTTCTTTATAAATTACCCAGCCTCAGATATTTCTTTGTAGCAACACAAAAATGGCCTTAACACAATGAGTAAATGAATGAATGAAAATCACTTTGAAATGCAGTTAAAAGAACTTAAAAAGAACTAAAAATCTGAACACTGAACCATATATCATATTTTACAGATTCCTTTACCTAATATTCTCTCTTCCATTCATCTTCCAGTCAAATAATTTTTTCTAAAATATTTTGAATCTTGAAATAGACATACAGAAGAATATAAAATGTATATCTGCAATTTAAACATATATCTGCAATTTAATTATATGAAAACATCCATGTAATCACTGACAAAGATTCTTTGCTTGACCACCTGTATTAATCCGTTCTCTCGCTACTAATAAAGATATACCTGAGACTGGGTAATTTATAAAGAAAAGAGGTTTAATTGACTCACAGTTCCACAGGGCTGACAAGACCTGAGGAAACTTGCAATCATGGTGGGAGGGGAAGCACACAAGTCTTTCCTCACATGGTGGCAAGGAGAAGCGCCAAGCCAAGGGGGAAAAGCCCCTTATAAAACCATCAGATCTTGTGAGAACTCACTCACTATCACAAGAACAGCATGAAGGTAACTGTCCCCATAAATCAATTACCTCCAACCAGGTCTCTCCCACAACACGTGGGGATTATGGCAACTACAATTCAAGATGAGATTTGGGTGGGGACATAGCCAAACCATATCATTTCGCCTCTGGCCCCTCCCAAATCTCACATCTCACATTTCAAAACACAATCATGCCTTCCCAACAGTTCCCCAAAGTCTTAACTCATTTCAGCATTAACCCAAAAGTCCAAGCCCACAGTTTCATCTGAGACAAGGCAAGTCCCTTCCGCCTGTGAGCCTGTAAAATCAAACGCAAGTTAGTTACTTCCTAGATACAATGGAGGTACAGGCATTGGGTACATATACCCGTTCCAAATGGGAGAGATTGGCCAAAACAAGGGGCAATAGGCCTTATGCAAGCTCTAAATCCAACAAGGCAGTAATTAAATCTTAAAGCTCCAAAATAATCTTTGACTCCATCTCTCACATCCAGGTCACGCTGATGCAAGAGGTGGGCTCCCACGGCCTTGGGCAGCTCCACCCCTGTGGCTTTGCAGGCCACAGACCCTCACCCCAGCTGCTTCCACAGCTGGTATTGAGTGTCTGCTGCTTTTCCAGGTGCAAGCTGCAAGTTGTCAGTGGATCTCTCATTCTGGGTCTGGAGGATAGTGCCCCTCTTCAGCTCCACTTGGCAATACCCCAGTGGGGACTCTGTGTGGGGCCCAACCCCACATTTCCCTTCCACACTGCCCTAGCAGTGAGGGCTCCGCCCCCACAGCAAACCAACCTGGACATCCAGGTGTTTCCATACATCCTCTAAAATGTAAGCAGAGGTTCCCAAACTTCAATTATTGACTTCTATATACCCGTAGGCTCAATACCATATGGAAGCTGCCAAGGCTTGGGGCTTGCACCCTCTGAAGCCATGGCCCAAGCTGTACCTTGGTCCCTTTTAGCCACAGCTAGAGTGGCTGGGACACAAGCAACCAAGTCCCTAGGCTGCACACGGCAGGGGTGTCCTGGGCCTGGCCCCAAAACCATTTTTCCCTCCTAAGCCTCTGGGCCTGTGATGGGAGGGGCTGCCTTGAAGGTCTCTGACATGCCCTGGAGACATTTCTCCATTGTCTTCATGATTAACATTGGACTCCTTGTTATTTATGCAAATTTCTGTAGCAAGCTTGGATTTCTCCCCAGAAAATGGGTTTTTCTTTTCTATTACATCATCAAACTGAAAATTTTCCAAACTTTTATGCTCCACTTCCTCTCGAACGCTTTGCCATGTAGAAATTTCTTCTGCCAGATACCTTAAATCATCTCTCTCAAGTTCAAAGTTCCACGGATCTCTAAGGCAGGAGCAAAATGCTGCCAGCCTCTTTGCTAAAGCACATCAAGCATCATCTTTATTCCAGTTCCCAACAAGTTTCTCATCTCCATCTGAGACCACCTCAGCCTGGACTTCATTGTCCATATCATGATCAGCATTTTGGTCAAAGCCATTCCACAAGTCTCTAGGAAGTTCCAGACTTTCCCACATCTTTCTGTCTTCTAAGCCCTCCAAGTCTCTAGGAAGTTCCAAACTTTTCCATGTTTTCCTGTCTTCTTCTGAACCCTCCAAACTGTTCCAGCCTCTGCCCATTACCCAATTCCAAAGTCACTTCCACGTTCTTGGGTATCTTTACAGCAGCACCTCACTCTCTGAAGTACCAATTTACTGTATTAGTCCATTCTCACGCTGCTAATAAAGACATACCCATGACTGGGGAATTTATAAGGGAAAAAGGTTTAATTGACTCACAGTTCCACAGGGCTGGGGAGGCCTCAGGAAACTTAAAATCATGGTAGAAGGGGAAGTGAATACATCCTTCTTCACATGCCTGCTGGAAGGAGAAGTGCTGAACAAAGGGAGAAAAGCCCCTTATAAAACCATCAGATCTTGTGAGAACTCACTCACTATCATGAGAACAGCAGCATGGGGGTAATTGCCCCCTTGATTCAATTACCTCCCACTAGGACCATCCCATGACACATGGGGATTATGGAAACTGCAATTCAAGATTGTTCTCTGACCGAACTGAGAGTCAGGCTACTATTTCTTGTGACCCAATAACAAGATGCAGATGAACTGGGGAGGAAGAGAGTTTTTATTTCTGTAACCAGCTACAGGGAGAAGGCCTGGAAATTATCACTAGACCAACTCAAAATTACAAAGTTTTCCAGAGCCTATGTACCTTCCAAGCTATATGTCTATGTTTTTAAGTGTGCATTCATCTAAAGACATAAGTGATTAACTTCTTTTAATCTATAACTAAGTTCTGAGTCTTGAAGACCTTCCTCTGGAGCCTCAGTAAATATACTTAATCTAAATGAGTCCAGGTGCTGGGGTGATTACCCTTATCTTGCCTCCTACTAAATCACGGAGGTTTAGGGAGTTCCTTCAGACTCCCAATAAACTTGTTTGTGGAGGCCTTGGGAGTTTCTTCAGGCCCCCAGTAAAACTTGGTTAATCATGCTTTAAGGTTCAGGAAAGGCCTAGGCAAAATTCTTGGTGGGCTGTTGTTACATTCCAGCCTTTGTATAAGGACACTAGCTTTTAACATTTAATTTACCACTCAGTCAGTACTGAAACAGTTGTATGGAGGCCTGTGTTAGTGAGACCTGGCCTGCCACAAGATGAGATTTGGGTAGGGACACAGCCAAACCATATCACTATCCTTTCATCAGTCTCCTGAACCTTGTCATAGGCCTATCTGCGCACTGCCTTATAACATTCAATTTTACCAAGAACCCTGCTAAGTCAGTTTCACAAAAATCCCCCACCCTCCATATGTGACCACGCTTTGTATCTAATCTACTTCCTCATCCTCTACCATCCCCCAAGTCATGTCTGATCATGCTGGCCTGTTTTCAGCTAGAATCCCATTTGGTCTATTTAACCAGATTATCTGTCACCCTGATGCATTTCCTCTTGGTAATTTTCCATCCACTGACTCCCTACCCTGATCCTTGGCTATAAATGCCCATTTAACCATGCTGTATTCAGAATTGAGCCCAATCCTATACTGAAATGTCTTGTCCCCTGTTGCAATAGTCCTGAATAGCATCTGTTTTTTACCACTTTATTGTCCAGCTCTGGTTTTTCTTCGACATTTCCACTCGGGTTCAGAAATAGAACATTGCTTAGAGGTGACCACAGTGCCTCCCCTTATCACATTTCCTCTCTGCTCCCAGGTAACCACAAACATGATGGCTGTGATAATCTTTTTCTTGCTTTTTAGTTTTACCACCTACATATAGCACCTCCCTAAGCAGCAGAGTTTACTCTTGCCTATTTTGAAATTGATGTAAATGGAATCATATCAAATTTCTGTTGGTGTTACTTGCCTTTTTTTTTTTTTTTTTTTTTTTTGAGACAGAGTCACACTCTGTCACTCAGGCTGTAGTGCAGTGGCACAATCTTGGCTCACTGCAACCTCCACCTCCTAGGTTCAAGCGATTCTCCTGCCTTGGTCTCCTGAGTAGCTGGGATTACAGGTGCCTGCCTTGCCCAGCTAATTTTTTGTATTCTTAGTAGAGACAGGGTTTCACCATGTTGCCCAAGGTGGTCTCAAACTCCTGAACTCAAGTGCTATGCCAGCCTCGGCCTCCCAAAGTGTTAGGATTACAGGCGTGAGCCACCGCGTCCAGCCTTACTCATTTTTTATATGTGGACAGTACTTCACCATATAAATATGATCACTTTATTTTACCATTCCATTGCAGATGGACATTTGGATTCCTCCCATTTGGGGGAAATGTCAATCAGTGCTGCAGTGAACATTCTTATTCATGTTTCTTGGCCACATTTGATTAGAAGTGGAATTACTGGGTTATAAGGGATGTACATCTGTTATTTCACTAGATAATGTTAAATGACTCCAAATTGTTTGTCCCAGTTTATGCTCTTTCCAGGGCTGTACAGAATTTGCAGTTGCTTTACTTTCTTGCTAACAGTTGATATTATCAGACTGACAAATTTTTTGCCAATCTGATTAGTACACAATGGTAACACATGTTTTAATTTTCTTTTCTCTGATTATTAATGAGGCTGACCATTTTGTGGTTATTAGCCTTTTGTGTTGCCTTTCCTGTAAAATTTTAATTATTTTCCTACTAAGTAGTTCAACTTTCTGCTGGATTCATAGACATATATTCTGGATTTAGTACTTTGTGGTATATGCTCCATACGTTCTACTTTATGGCATGTCTTAGACTCTCATTTCAGTGTCTTTTAATGCTCAAAAGATTATGTTTTTGTTTTTTTGGGTTTTTTTGTAGAGACGGGGTCTCACTAGCTGGTTATTTAATGTAGCTAAGAAAACTGTAGGTTTTTATGTATGTTCTGTACCCAACCCCTTAACGAACGATTTTATTAGCTCTACTACATTTCACTTGTTTTTTCTCAAACACAATCATATTTGAAAGTGACAGTGTATCTTCTTTGCCATATTTATAATCTTATTTATTTTCTATCCTTATTGCATTGGCTGGAACTTGTAGCATAATGTTGAATAATAGTGGTGACAACAAGCATTCTTATTGTCTTTCAGACTGCAATGGTATTTCATTAGTCAGGATTCTCCAGATAAATATGACCAATAGAGGGGGGTGTGTGTGTGTGTGTGTGTGCGTGCGTGTATAAAGATTTATTTTAAGAAATTGGTTCACACAATTTTAGAGGCTAGCAAGTCCAACATCTGCAGTTAAAGTCCGAAGACCATTAGGCTGGAGACCCAGGAGAGAACTAGTATCGCAGTTCAAGCCTGAAGGCTGTCTGCTGACAGAATTCCCTCTTGCTCAAGGAAGGCTAGTCTTTTGTTCTACTTACTCCTTCAGTTAACTGGATGAGCGCCCACCCCCTGCCACCTGCCACGTTACAGAGGGCAATGTGCTTTACTCACAGTTCACTGATTTAAATGGTAATCTTATCCCAAAACACTCTCATCGAAACATGCAGAATAATGTGTGACCACTTATCTAGGCACCCTGGATCAGCCAACTTGACACATAAAGTTAGCATTACAAATGGGAATTCATTCAACAAATCTTGAGCACCTAATATGTGCTAGACATTGTACTGTGCTCTAAGGATACAGAAGTGAACAATTGCTGTCTATTCTGGAAAAGAATGAAAATTATCAAGTAAAAACTAAACAAGATAATTATGGATTGTCATAAATAAAAACGGTATTACAGAGAAAAAAGTGGGGTAGATAGTGGTGGCTAGTTTAGATTGGATCATCAAAGATGTTACAGATTTTTCAATGTTGAGTAAAATGTTTGGTCTAGTTTATGATAAACAACCACTATTAAAACAGTACTGATGCATGTCGCAGCATGGATAAACCTTGAAAACATTATCCTAAGTGCAAAGCAAGTATATTAGAGCAACAAAGCACAGGAAAATTGCTTCTGGTAAACAGAGCAGGGCTACCCCACAGGCAGAGTAACACTCATGGATTGCTGGCTAGCTATATATCTATATATCTATATCTATATCTATCAATCTATATATAGATCGATATAGATATATACATATATATAGAGAGAGAGAGAGAGACGGAGTGTTGCTCTGTTGCCCAGCCTGGAGTGCAGTGGTGCACTCTTCTCGGCTTTGCAACCTCTGCCTCCAGGGTTCAAGCAATTTTCCTGTCTCAGCTCCCAAGTAGCTGGGACTACAGGTGTCTGCCACCACGCCTGGCTAATTTTTGTATTTTTAGTAGATGCCGGGTTTCACCATGTTGGCCAGGCCGGTCTCTAATCTAATACTGACTTATTTCCTTTTTCAATAGGAAAGGCATTAAATTTTATTAAGTGTTTTTAAGGCATCTATTGAAATGTTCATGTTTTATTTGGCTTTGTTTTTGCTGCATTAATCTGTAATGTATTACATTAACAGCATTCTAATTTTTGAAACATTATAAAACCCCAGGGTTTAAAAAAAACACAAACCAGGGTTATTACATATTATTATTTTAATACATGGCTGAATTAATTGCACTCATATTTAATTTAGGATATTTCAAACTATAGCCCACAGGCCCAATCTGAGCCACCACCAGTGTTTGTACAGCCTGCAAGCTAAGAATGATTTCAACATTGCTAAGTGGCTGAAAAAAATAAAAAGAAGAGTATCTCATTACATGTGAAGCATATATGAAATTCAATTTTTGGTTCATAAATAAAGCTTTTGTATTAGTTTCCTATTTTTGCGATGATAAATTGCCACAAACTTACGTGGTTGAAAACAACATAAATTATTCTTTCACAGTTTTGGAGGTCAGAGTCTGAAACCAGTTTCACAGAGCTCATGTCAAGGTCACCAGCAGGGCTGATTCCTTCTGGAGTCTCGGAGAGGAGAAAACTTTTCCTTGCCATTTCCAGCTTCTAGAGCTGCAGTCCTTATATTTCTTTTCTTGAGGCCCCTCTTCCATCTTCCCATCCAGCATCTTGGCATCTTCAAATCTCTCTGCTTCTGTCGTCACATCGCCTTCTGTTTCTCTGAATGGCACAGCAGAATTCATAATAACAAAATAGTATGAACAATTCGAATGTCTACCAACTGGTGAATGGATACTCAAAAATTCTGAATACTATTTGGCAATAAAAATATATGAGTTGTAACAAGGTACAAAGTACTGATGCATGTCACAGCATGGACAAACCTTGAAAACATTATCCTAAGTGCAAGAGGGTAGAGGCACACGACCACACAGTGTAGGACTCCATTTATATGAACTGTCCAGAAAAGATAAATCCAGAGAGACAGAAAGTGTGTTAGTGGTTGCCCGGGGATAGGGGTAGGAACAGAGAATGGCTGTAATGCCAGTGAATCCCAAAACTGGAGCTGAGCCTGAGAGGGTTCTTGACTTTGCACAGGAAAGAATTCAAGAACAAACTGACAGTAAAATGAAAGCAAAGCAAGTACATTAGAGCAACAAATCACAGGAAAATTGCTTCTGGTAAACACAGCAGGGCTACCCCACAGGCAGAGTAACACTCAGGGATTGCTGGCTAGCTATATATCTATCTATCTATCTATATAGATATCTACAGCTATCTATATCTATATCGATATATAGATAGATATATATATAGAGAGAGAGAGACGGAGTCTCATTCTGTTGCCCAGCCTGGAGTGCAGTGGTGCACTCTTCTCGGCTTTGCAACCTCTGCCTCCAGGGTTCAAGCAATTCTCCTGCCTCAGCTCCCAAGTAGCTGGGACTACAGGTGCCTGCCACCACGCCTGGCTAATTTTTGTATTTTTAGTACATGCTGGGTTTCACCATGTTGGCCAGGCTGGTCTCCAACTCCTGACCTCAGGTGATCCACCCACCTTGGTCTCCCAAAGTGCTGGGATTACAGGCATAAGTCAGGGCACCGGGCCAGTGGCTAGCTATATTTAATACCTGCTCCTTCATCATACGCTAAATAAGGGGTGGGTTATTCACGAATTTTCTAGAAAAGGGATGGGGAGTTCCTCTGGAACTGAGGATTCTTCCCTTTTTAAACTATATAAGGTAAGGTCTGGGCATTGCCATGGCATTCATAAACTGTCAGGGTGCCGGTGGAAGTGTGGTAGCATGTTTAATATATTATAATTAGTGTATAATGAGCAGTGAGGGCACTAGAGGTCACTTTGGTCGCCATCCTTGTTTTAGCTGGTTTGGGCCTGTTTCTTTAGGGCAGTTTTGGACGTTTTTTTAGGACATCCTGTTCTGACCGGATCTTGTTTTGCTCAGCGGGTGGTCATCAGTGCTTGGAAAACAAGTTCTGCTGATCTCCTACCTCAACTGTAACAGTGCACATACTTTTCGGGGGGATAATGGAAATGTTCTTAAATTATAGTGATGGTTGCAAATGGTTTTAAAATTACTGAAAATCATTGAATGGTGTACTTCAAATGAGTGAATTTTATGGCATGTAAAGAAACTTTTTTAAAAAACACAGCTAAAAACTTAGGAGACAAGGAAGTATTAAGACTTTGTAATTTGGGAAAACACTTGTGATAAATGACAGTGACTATGTGGTTTTGTGGAATGTATTTCCTTGTACGTACCGTGACAGAAAAGAGGGCAGGTGCCAGCTGCACTGGGCTTGGGGAAGAGTCATTCATTTAATATATATATATTTTTTTCTGAGCATTATTCACACACAGGAGGTTCTCAATGAAAACAAAAATTTACAAAAAGCAACCCTGTTTTCACCTGGGAGCTTATAGTGCAGTGAGGAGACAGACACATCCATAGCTCGTGAGGTGACCAGGGAAGAACAGGAAGAGCGAGGAGGCGATCAGGAGAGGCCTCGCTGTGAAAACCACGCACCCTGCCGACCCCGAGAAGACACGGCCCACGCTGGGAGGGAGAAGCCACGACAAAAGCCCGTCGTCGTGGGTTCGTGCCTGGTGGGTGATGGTGAGGATAGCAGAGGCTGACCCACTTTGAATTTTCTCTCCATGTTTGCTATCTCCAGGGAAAGGAGATAGAGAGGGGAGATGTGGGGGACCCATCGCGTGCAACAGCCTAGGCCACTGCCGGCCGCTGGCTTTGGCGATGAGCGCGGAGCGTTTGGAAGATCTGGCGGGGTAGGGGGGCGCGGGTAGGCTTCCACAGCATCCACGTGGCTGCGGCGTCGCCGACAAGGCCCAGGCGGGGGCAAGATGGTACGAAGCGACCGTTATCCCGTTACAGTCATCCCCGCAAAGATAACAGGAGGCTTGACCCCATGTAGAAGTGTGCGAAGCGGTTGGATTCCGTAAGCGTTTGACCCTAACGGGACTAACGAATTGACAATGGATGTGAGGAAGAGACTGGTCAGAGCTGATGGCGCCTCGGAATGGAGTGGTGGCTGGGATGAGGAAAAGCTCCGAGTGGAGCAATCCTGGGGGAGGCGGAAACTGGGGCTGACTTTCCAGCCGTCCGAGTGCTGCTGAGGCGGCGGCCACCCTGGCGCCTTCCCCCGGCTCGGCCTCTCCGCGCGTACCGCCCCAGGATGTGGCGGGCTGGGAGACTCACGCTCCCGACGTGCTCTGCGGCCCGGCCCGCGCACCCGGGGGCGTGGCCTGCGCGCGCGTGCGTCGTAGCCGATCACTGTGGCGGGGCAGGCGAGGCGGTCGCTTCGAGCGCGCTAGTCAGCTCCCTGAAGGGAGTGACAGCGGTTGGGTGCCCGCGGCCACTTTTGCCTTCCCGGGTAAGTGCGGCGGTGGCGGTTGGCGCCGCCGTCTGAGGGGCGGCTTCCTGGGAGACGAGACGGGGAGAGCACCCGGCAGGCCCGCCTGAGGCGTTTGAGGCTCGCGGGCGTCGCTCCTCAGGCGCGGTTGGTCCGAGCCGGGAGGCGTTCCGTTAAGTTCGGTGCCCGCGGGCACCAGCCGGTGGGGGCTTCGTCGGCTTTGCCGGGTAGGAGGGCGGAGTGTGGGGTTGGTACGGACAGGGAGAGCCGGACGGGGCTAACCTGGACCGCGTCAGCCAGTCCCGGGTGACTGGCTCGAAGCATCCTCCGAGTTGAGAGGGGTCGTCCGGGGCGGCCGGCGGGGCAGCCCCGGCAGCGCGCATTTGCGGAGGGAACGGATCCCGTGCCCGAGCGCCGCCGAGCCCCGCACGCCCGTGAGACCCACTTTGAATTTTCTCTCCATGTTTGCTGCGGTTGTTGACCCGACCCGCTGTAAGACTCGGACTCAACGTTTTTGTTTGCCCCACGACAGCCAACGTAATGCTGTGGACGTAACAGGGCACGAACGTTTGTAACTGAAAGTTGAAGGGGCTGTAGCGTTGGAGGTGATCGCCCAGCCCTTTGAGTAGGAGTTGTCCTAGAACTCCGCCGACCGCCCAGCCCGTGGAGCCGGCGCTCGGGACGCCACTACCACTGGCGTTTCGTGGGCGCAGCACCTCTAGCCGGTCATCTTCACCATCGCCATTGAGGGCACTGAGGCCGGGCCAGTCTTGAAGCCCTGCCCTCTCTGAACTTAAAGCCAGAGATGAAAACCCAGACGACAGTGGCCCGGCGCGGTGGCTCACGCCTGTAATCCCAACACGATGGGAGGCCGAGGCGGGTGGATCACCTGAGGTCAGGAGTTCAAAACCAGCCTGGCCAACATGGGGAAACCCTGTCTCTACTAAAAATACAAAAATTAGCCGGGCGTGGTGGCGCCCATCTGTAATCCCAGCTACTCAGGAGGCTGAGGCTGGAGAATCGCTTGAACCCAGGAGGCGGAGGTTGCAGTTCGCCGAGATTGCGCCACTGCACTCCAGCCTGGCGGACAGAGCAAGATTCTGTCTCAAAAAAACACACCCAGACGACCTAGAGCAGATTGCTTGGGGATTGTATTATGGGGCATTTTCCGTGTTTCTGAAGAAAAGCAGCATGTGTGCACCAGCCGTGAAGAACACACTGTGCATCGTGAAGTCTGAAAAATACTAAAGCAGACCGGGAGGTGGCAAACGCATTGGGTTCCTAACGGTTTGGGAGGCCAAGGCAGGGGATATCGCTTGAGCCCGGGAGTTCAAGACCAGCCTGCGAAACATAGGGAGACCCTCGTCCCTACAAAAACATTTTAAAATAATTAGCGGGCGTGGTGGTGAGCGTCTGTAGTCCCACCTACTCAAGAGGCTGAGGCGAGAGGATCGCTTGAGCTCAGGAGTTCGAGGATGCAGTGAACTTATGATTGCATCACTGAATTTTCCGGCCTGTCCACCGGAGCGAGAACCTGTCTCAAAAAAAAAAAAAGTGAAGCATTTTAAGTTAAGATAGTGATTGTTTACGTGCATCTAAATTTACTCCTTCATGAAGTTTCACTGAAATTACATTAAGGGGATTTAAAAACAAAAACAAACCTCCAACAATAGGAGAATAGGAAAGGAAACGCTGGCAATATCTTAGCAAACCCTGTATTAACCACAGACTCTTCAAACTGCACGGAAACTGGCAGCACTGGACAGCTGTGGTACTGGGAATGAAGGTGGTGGTGGTGCAGAAGGTGGGTGTAAGGAGCTTAAAGAAATGATTTAGGTGAAATCTGAGAAGCAATTGGATATCCAGATCCCCTTCCCCATTTCACGCTGTTGGGTGACTGCCTTTCCCCTTGTTAGAAGACTGGATGGAGGCTTATTCTCTTGAGAAAGTAAAACAGAGGATCTTTGAACTGAGAAACCCAGGCATAATTATGGGGCTACATGTATGAAGTTAGGGACACTGAAGCTTGAAGTCCTTCATCTCCCTTATCTCACTCAACTTCCAAAACTTTTACAGTCAGATCAGACTAATGCTCTCCAGGCTGAAATAAGAGAATTCTACACGCTCACACACACAGATGGGGAAAGGTACATAATACGTTGGTTATGGTGGTTTCTAGGAAGTGAAAAGAACTTGGTGGCCGGGAGAAAGAGTGTGAGGAAACCTCTGTTTACATTGTCTTTTAAAACGTACCATGTACACACGATACCTATTCAAAAATGAAATGTATTCTTCACCTCAGGAAGGCCTGTGGAAAAAAATATTCTGTAAATTATGAACAAATCCTTTGACTTCTGTTTACATTTTTTAGTGTACCGTGTGCACATGATACCTGTTCAAAAATGAAATGTATTCACCTCAGGAAGTTCTATGAAAAAATTCTGTAAAAAATTATGAACAAATCCTTTGACACAGCGATTCCTTCCCCAGGAATTTATCTTATAAATAAACTTACACTCGTGTGAAAATAAGTACAGTTCTATATGGAAGGATAAGTAAGAAGCAGATAATATTGATTACCTTTGGAGAGGGGATCTGATGGCAAGTCAAAAGTGGAATGAGTGAGACTTTTTCACTACATATTCTTGGTACCTTTTGAACTTTAAACCTTGTTACTGTTACCTATTGAATGAATGAATAAATAAATGTTAATGGGAAAAATGGGTGAGTAATGGAGATCCTAACGTTGATAATATCCTAAACAATACAAGAGCTCTTAACATAGGAAGGAATGCTACCTAACAACCCCAAAATTTCAGTGGCTTACATTTCATGCTCATGGATCTTCAGATCAGCTGTTGTTTAGGTCTTGGTTAGACTAGTCTGGACTCCAGACTTCAGTTTTGGGTTCAGATCTGTTCCATATGTCTTCATTTTGAGACCCAGGCTGAAAATGCAAAACCACCTAGAGCATGTTTTTCTCGTGGCTGAGGGTGAAAGTTCAAGAGGGCTTCTGGAAGTTTGCCACGCCTAAGCTCAGAAGTCACACATTGAAATGTCTACCTACATTCCATTACTTAAAACAAGTTACATAGCCAAGTCCAAAGTAAACAGGGTGAAGACATATATACTCTGCCTTCTGGCAGCACTGTGAAGTTACATGACAAGGTGTGGATGGGTAGGCTTGGGAACTATAATAATGAAGAAAATGGGTTAATGGAAAGATGCTGAAAAATTAGGATAGTTCATTTAGAATGAAGATTCTTACAAAAATGTGTATTTATACATTTTTACATTATCATTTTTTGCCAAGATACAGCATCCTACTTTGATATGAATTACCTTATAGTTTCCATGTCAAAGTATCACCTTTGTTTTATCTTCTATAACATCTACCAACCCTGCACCTGCCCCTCTAACCAATTCTGAGTGCCCATAGAAAAATGTACATGTAAAGACACCAGATTTTAGGGAAGTAATTCTAAATGTTTATTTTAGCTACTGAATGTGTTCATTCATAGTTTTTGTGTCATATCCATGTCTGCCAACTCACCTTTCACAACAGAATCTTCTTTTCAGGGAGATGTCCTTTGCTTCTCAGATGTAAATGCACTTTAAGTTTGTTATTCAACAGTGAAAATGAGTCATACAGAGGTAATATTTTCGTATGTTCTGCATCTTCAAGGTTCCTGGTTTTTTGTTTGTTTGTGATTATATGGCTTCAGAGTAATCTTATTTTCAACTTTCACTGTGGGAGGCAGTATAGCATAAGTGGTTAAGAATGAGGAATCTAGAACAGACTGCCCTGAGTTTAAATCCTAGCTAGCGGCTATATAACCTTGGGCAAGTTACTTAATCTGCTGTGCCTTATGTATAAAATGGGGATAATGATAGTGCTTGCCTCATAGGATTGTTAGAAAGGTGGAATAAGTTAATACATATAAAGCACTTGTAATAATACCCAACACAGTAAGCACTTAAATACTATTATTAATATCACTACTTTTTATTTGGAGGCTATGACTTGAATTATGAGCCTCACAGAGCCAACATGTATGTAGCTGTTCAGTTGTCTTAATAGGCAAGAAAGTAATTTTTGATCCCTTTATTCTCTTGAATTCCAGGTTAAATTAAAAATACCTTTTGGAAATAAATTACTAGATGCTGTTTGTTTGGTACCTAACAAGAGCTTAACATATGGAATAATTCTTACACATGGAGCATCAGGAGATATGAATCTTCCTCATTTGATGTCACTGGCATCCCATCTTGCATCCCATGGGTTTTTCTGCCTGAGATTTACCTGTAAAGGCCTTAATATTGTACATAGAATTAAGGCATATAAATCAGTTTTGGTAAGAAAATTTATGTTTACTTATAACAGAATTCTGTTTGAAATCCTTAATAAATGTAATATAAATTTTATTAGTAGTCATCTGGTTTAATTTAAAAAATCTTTGAATGAGTGTATTCTTAGAAAACTCAGCAGTACCTGAAAGCTTTTTAATGGTCAGATTTCTCTGTCATCAGTTTCCGTGGAGATGAATGCTTACATCATAAATGTTCCTCCATGATATTGCCAAGGAAACTACTTATGATTTTTCTCACTGGAATTATGTAACTTTAGCACATCATTTTGGCATTCTAGAATATTTTATTTACCATACTATGCATGTACAAATATGATACTGTTTTCTGTATATGTTATTTAGAAACCTTGCTTAAAATCCTGGATAACACTAAAGTTTCACTAAATCAAGCTTGTCCAACCCATGGGCCACATATGACCCAGGACAGCTTTGAATGTGGCCCAACACAAGTTTGTAAACTTACTTAAAACATTATGAGATTTTTTTTTACAATTTTTTTTTTTAAGCTCATCAGGTATCATGAGAGTTAGTGTATTTTATGTGTGGCCCAACACAGTTCTTCCACTGTGGCCCTGAGAAACCAAAAGATTGAACACCCCTGATCTAAATGCTTTCAAACTTACTAAGTTTTTTAGAACTTTAGATGTTAACATTATCAAATTTGGTATTAGTTGCAAGCCTTTGCTGGCCTTTTTAAAAAATAATTTATTCTCTAAAAATAGTTTAGTGCTTAAATATTTTAGTAAGGGTAGGTTGACTTTTTCTTACGTATTTGCCTGTATTACCTAACATGTGGTTTAATAGTGAAGGCATGACCAGAAGAGGAAGGACTGCTTACCTCTTTTAAGAAGAATCCCTTAAGATTTTCTGGTTATCTTTGCATAGATTTTCATACATTTCAGTAATGATGAGAAACAATATATCTTGTCTTTCCAGTGGAATATTTTATAGATGAAGAACTGATGATTTTTTTATTTTTCTAGAATTACCTAAAGACATCAGGAGAATACAAACTTGCAGGTGTTTTTCTTGGAGGTAAGTGCAATACTTGTGAATACTTGTTAAGTACCTGTTTTAATATAGGAATAGGTAATGGAGAGTTAAAATTAGTTGATCATAGGAAGCTAATTTAATGATTTTTTTTTGTTTTGGTAAGTCACCTTTTTAATATTAAAGTACTTTATATACTTAGAGCAAACTTGAACCTCATGTATATGTATTATAAGCTGAGCTTCTCTCCTTTTATTCATATCCCTGAATCGTCCTCTTGCATATGATTCCTTTACAGTGATTGTCCTTGTCCTTTTAAGTGTTCAGAAAAATAATTGCCTTTTTTTTTTTTTTTTAGCATTTGACTTAAGATCAATTTTTAGCTTTTTCTTTTTTCTTTTTTTTTTTTTTTTTTTGAGACGGAGCCTTTACCTCCTCACTGGAGCCTCCACCTCCGGGATTCAAGTGATTCTCCTGCCTCAGCCTCCCAAGTAGCTGGGACTATAGGTGTGCACCACCATGCCCAGCTAATTTTTGTGTTTTTAGTAGAGATAAGAGTTTTGCCATGTTGGTCAAGCTGGTCTCAAACTCTTGACCTCAGGCAGTCTGCCTACCTAGGTCTCCCAAAGTGCTGCGATTACAGGTGTGAGCCACTGTACCTGGCCTGGTATTGCAACTTGTTAATTGCTGCCGTTTGGAGTTAATTTGTTGGTAAACAGATATGATGAACAGTAAAAGATTCAATTTGCCACACCATCACTGCTACTTTATGTGAAAGTTTATATTTCAAACTGAACTTAATTTTAATTGATTTTAGGTCGTTCAATGGGCTCAAGAGCAGCTGCTTCTGTAATGTGTCACATTGAGCCAGATGATGGTGATGATTTTGTTCGGGGTCTCATTTGTATTTCTTACCCACTGCACCATCCAAAGCAGCAGCATAAACTCAGAGATGAAGACCTCTTTCGTTTAAAAGAGCCTGTACTGTTTGTGTCAGGCTCAGCAGATGAAATGTGTGAAAAGGTGAATTATAACTCAATGTTTGTGTGAATGAAAGAGAATGAAAGAAATATCTTGGGAGCAAGATACTTCTGGCAACAGTCTCTTTTAAAAGTTGCCAATTTGACTAATGCTAGTTTTGTGTCCTGGTTACTCCATTGCTTTTGAGAATCTAAAAATATAAGTATACTGACAAAATTTGTCTCCCTGGAAATAGAGTTGGTAAATATGACCCTTATTTGGAAAATGAAGGCTTAATATCTGAATCGTCTGATTTGGGGATTACTACACTGTAGATTTTTTAAATCATTTCAATATTCAGGCAGATTGTTTGTTATAAAATTGATTCTTGAGAAAGGGTTGGCAATATCTACACATTACTAAATATTAGCCCAATATTATGAAACAACGTTGTATTCCCCAGAGCATATAATTTGCTTGGGAAAAAGCTTTTTTTGGGGAAAATTTTTTTTATTCCAATTTATTTAACATTTTATTAGTAGATGCATGAGTGCTTGATCTGATATTGCTACAGCTGAGGGAAGTGGACTGCCACATTTAGGACATTTCTTCACACATTCTATTGCCTAGAAAGTTGTCTGTGAGAAAGCATTTAGTGAATACTTGGAAATGAATATCAGTATAGGTGGGGAGAGAGGACCTTTTATTAAATATCAACAGAACATTAGTCTAGTATCCTCTTCTTTTTTTCTTTAGAACTTGTTGGAGAAAGTGGCACAGAAAATGCAAGCTCCCCATAAAATCCACTGGATTGAGAAGGCAAATCATTCCATGGCAGTGAAAGGACGGTCGACAAATGATGTTTTCAAAGAAATAAATACACAGATTTTGTTTTGGATCCAAGAAATTACTGAAATGGACAAGAAAGGTCATTAGTTAAAAGCCATCTTGAATACACATACAGTTAATTTGATAAAGAAGAGTATGCCTCTCAGCATTGTGAGATATATTTCAGACTAATTTGATGTTCTTTAATGTTCCCTTATTTTTGAAACACGTTTTAAATGTGAAATTAATGTCCTTCACAAAATGTCTTTTAAAAGCACTGTTATAGTTGTATAAAGATGATGTAAAAATATTGAAGGTGGTCTACATATAATTTATTTTCATTAGTATGGTTAAGTTTTGAAAAAAATTAAACATTCGAATTTTGTTACAAAGGTGCTTTTGTCTTATTGATACGCAACTGAAAAATTTTGTAGAGCAGTGTTATCTTCAGAAAAGGAAATCAAACCATTATGTTTAATCTAGTCAGTTTTATAGAATGCACACTTCTCTTCACCTTTTAATAAATCTCAGTGAAGGGATGGGAGTGGACATATGTTTCGAATATGGGGACCCTGAAGACTTTTTAGAATGAAATAAAGATCTTTAATTCAAGAAGTGTTCACTGAAGGCTTATTACAGGCAAACCTCATTGGGTTTGCAAAGATGAATAAAAACTTGGAGCTTACGACATAGTGTGTGAGGCTGGGCACGGTGGCGTATGCCAGTAATCTGAGCATTTTGGGAGGCTGAGGTGGGCGGATCACTTGAGGCCAGGATCACTTGAGGCCAGGAGTTTGAGACCATCCTGGCCAATATGGCAAAACCCTGTCTCTGCTAAAAATACAAAAATTAGCCAAGTGTGGTGGCACACATCTATAATCCCATCTACTTGAAGGATGAGGTGGAAGAATTGCTTGAACCCAGGCAGTGGGGGCTGTAGTGAGCCTAGAGCGCACCACTGGACTCCAGCCTGGGCGACAGTGAGACTGTCTCAGAAAAACGACATAGTGTGTAAAATCAATAGACCACTCTGATTAAAGAGAGAAATAATTGTAAATTTGTGGTACTAACATCTTTGCTATATCTAGGCAGTTGGTGCACTTAATTTTGCCGTGGAAAGTTCAACTATCACCTGATCTCAAGCTTGAATGGTATTGAGTTATATATATAAAAAAACATGGTTTTTGTATTTCCTGTAAAATTCACAAAAGGTGATGAGGCTGATGTCAAATTTAAATAGAAGTTTGCAGTAAGAAATGTTTCTTTATAGTAAATCTTTTGCATATCCTCCCTACTACTCTTAATGTTAGGCCATTAAAATAGCCTCAAGTGGCCTGGGCAGCTTGCAGATTTTTGAGGCCCCCTCATTCCTCCTGCCCTGATGAAATCAGTAGATTTAAAATATTATTTTTCTAAATATGACAAAAGAATGGAAACTTAGGTAATAATGTCCAAATCTTTCATATTATAGAATAAAGTGATGTATAACTATAAAATTCCTGTTACTATGTATAATAGATATTTTTGACTAAGTAATTTCCTGAACCTAAATTTTTTAAAATGTTGTATGAGTAAACAATAATTAACATTTGAAATTTTAAAACACTACTAGTATCAAAAGATTATAAACATAAAAAATATGCAAAGCTATCGAGAAGATAGAATCACTGGTCTGTTAACAACTCTAAGTCACTGAGGAGCATAAGTATTGTGAACCAGAAGTAAAACTAATGGGACAAGGAAAACACAAAGGACAACTTATTACATAATGTTAGAGTACAACAAAACATTTAAAAGGCTGCTAACCAGGCTATACAATTTACAATATTTGTGTTTCCAAAACTAAACTATAGGCATAATATGATGACCAAAGATACTACATCAGATACAGGGGTAATATAGGTAGATGATCATTTAAAGTTGATTTTCCCCTGAGTTGTCTATAAGAAACTACTGTTCCTTATTGATGTAATGGCTTGACATTTGAGGACTGTATAGCCATATTTGGGGAAAATATAACTCCTAGAGAAAGATATGAATGATATATCTACAGCTGAAATGAACATTTAGGAAGAGGTCACATCTGCTCACCTCCATAGATTTACCACACCTTGCAGGAAAATGTTCAGCCCCTTCAAGTTTGAGATTATAGACAAGGAGCCATTCTGGGCGCCTCTTCTGGTAGGCCCTAATTAATGGCATAGCTGTTGCTGGTAGAGGGTCTTGACTGCAAGTTGTCCAGGTTCTTGATATTTTGAATAAAGAATTGGACAAAATGCACAGCAAAGCAAGGAAAGAGTGAAGCAACGAAAGCATAGATTTATTGAAAATGATAGTACACTCCACAGTGGGCCCAAGCAGTGGCTCAAGGGCTCTGGAGAAGGAATCTTCTGGGGTGTGAACACCCCCTAGAGGTTTCCAGTTGTCTACTTGGTGTTCACCCCATGTAAATAAAGCAGTGGCCCACAATCAGTCTGATTGGTTGCAGAAATCAGTTGGTTAGAGGCTGAAGTGAAGTTACAGAGTTACACTCCCATGCAAATGTCTGGTTGCAGAAAGCAACCAATTTTGCAACCAACTTTAAATTTTCCATCTGCTCCACAGAAAAGGGGTTTGCAAAGGGAGTAGCCTCTGGTCTTTTTGTTACTTAAGCGTGGAAAGTTGGAATTTTCCTATCAACTTAGTTGTAGGAAGTCAGGGTGAATCGGTCTTAGGTTCCCTGCCTCCAGACCCTATTCTCCTGCCTCATAACCACTCACCTAGACTAATGCTCCCCACCCAGGGGGGACCTTTACCACTTAGGGCAGTGGTCCCCAACCTTTTTGGCACCAGGGACCCATTTCATGGAAGACAATTTTTCCACCTGACTGGGGTGGGAGTGGTGGGGGTAGGGATGTTTTCTGGATGAAACTGTGCCATCCCAGATCATCAGTCATTAGATTCTCATAAGAAGCATGCAACCTATAGATTCCCCATGTGCACAGTTCATAATAAGATTCCCTGCTTCTATAAGAATCTAATGTCACAGCTGATGTGACAGGAGGCAGAGCTCAGGCAGTAATGCTGGCTTGCCTGCTGTTGGTTCATAGTAGGCCACAGACTAGTACTGGTCTGCAGCCTGGGAGTTGGGGACCCCTGTCTTAGGGGATATTTGGCAATGTCTGGAAATATTTTTGATTGTCATGACTAGGGTTGGGGTGCTACCAGCATTCTGTAGGTAGAAGATTGGGATGTTGCTAAGCATCCTACAATACACAGGACTGCAGCCACAACAAAGAAATAATCCTGTCCAAACTGTCAATAGTGCCCACGTTGGGAAGCCTCATCTTAAACCAGATTTGGGATTATCTTTAAGTCCTTTCTCCGTCACCATTAATTCTTCCATCCCCCTCCTTGATCCATTTGCTTTTTTTAATATTATTTTAGTTTTTTTGGTTGTTGTTGTTGTTCTTTTTTGAGACTGGAGTGCAGTGGCACAATCTCCGCCTCCCGGGTTCAAGCAATTCTCATGCCTCAGCCTCCTGAGTAGCCGGGATTACAGGTGTGTGCCACCACGCCTGCTAATTTTTGTATTTTTAGTAGAGACAGGTTTCGCCATGTTGGCCAGGCTGGTCTCGAATTCCTGATCTCAAGTGATCCGACTGCCTTGGCCTCCCAAAGTGCTGGGATTACAGATACGAGCCACTGCGCCCGGCCCAGTTTTATTTTTTTGAGACAGAATTTCACTCTGTCACCAAGACTGGAATGCAATGGCATTATCATATTTCACTGCAACCTTGAACTCCTGGGCTCAAGAGATCCTCCTGCCTCAGCCTCCCAAGTAGCTGGGACTACAAGCGCCTGCCACTGCACCTGGCTACTTTTTAAAATTATGGTTTTTTTAAAGAGACAGGGTCTCAAATATTTTTGTAGAGAACAGGGTCCTGCTTTGTTGCTGAGACTGGTCTCGAACTCCAGGGTTCAAGCAGTCTAACTCAGCCTCCCAAAGTGCTGGGATTACAGGCATGAGCCACCGCACCCAGCCATTTGCTTTCTTTTAGTTACTAAATCCTGGGTTTCACTCTCTTACTCTTCTTTTTATACTACCATCACTCTAATTCAGACCCTTATCAATTCTCTTCTATCACTGCAGTAGCCTAATTGATTTTCCAATTTTATTGTCTCCTTGCTTTGATACACCGGTTGATACTTCTAACTCAAAAACTGTTAGATCTCTGAAGGTGGCTCCACAGTAGGGATCTGTCAACATTTTAGCCTTCTTTTCCCAGACTTCACACCTGTAACCATGCTATAGCTAACATGGACTATATAAATGTTTATAAAATGGAAGAAGTATTTTTTACTCTTCTTCCTACTTTCTTTGTTCATCTTTGCCTGCTACCAAATCCAAATGAGTAGGGGAAAAAAGTTTTTTTCCCTCTCTCTGCAGCTTTCCTTGAAATTACCCCAAACCAAGTATCTCTCCTCAAACTCCTGTAATATCTTCCTCCTTTCTGTGTTAACCGAACTCTACCTTCTCATTAAGTTATTAATATCTCCATCTCACTTACATTACAGATTCCTTCAAGTTTGGGATTTTTTTTCCGCATCATTGTTAAATGTTAACAAAGATGTTAACAAAACTTTAACAAAGTGTGTTAAAGCACATTTTGGTTCCTTGTTCAGTGCTTTACACAATTATTATTCAATACATGTATTAAACTAAGATATTTACAGAAAGAATTTCTAACAATTTTGAACAATCTCTGGCTTTATGTTGCTATTTTATATATCTAATATTGGGACTTTTTCCTGTTAAGAACAAAAACCAAGTTCATAATGTCAAAATAGTTCAAAGATGGTAACATTGGTAAATATAATAGGAAGTTTAAAAAAAAACTAATATAATTTTCCTTGTGTTTTCTTGTAGTGTCTGTTTTTTATTACTGTTAGTAATAGGCTTTCTCTGGTATTCCTTTTCTTTTTACTCTATAAGCAAGTAAATCTTGCTTAGCATTTACTTTTGGTGCTGTTCACTTGACATTGGTCTAGGAGGTTTCTAGTCCAAGGGACAGAAGCATTTATGCTGAAAAATAGATAATTATACTTTCATTAGTAGCAAGTACATAAGTAACAAACATGACAAAGCCCTGGAGACGGATAATACTTATGCCTATATAAACCTAGCCATCAGCAGGAGTGGTACGCAGCAGTTCCTTTTCAGTTCTTTAAGAGCTCTTCAGTGAAATACTAATTAGGAATTCAGTGCCATAAAGCTTGGAAAGATCTAAGGAACTAGAGAGAAGAAAATGTTGAAACAATGAATCCCTTTTAAGATAGTTACCATTAAATGATTTAGAGAATTTCTGCAAGTAGGCGAGAGTAACTATTTTTCCAGCTGCTTAATTTTTTTTCCCCCCCGAGATGGAGTTTCACTCTTGTCGCCCGGGCTGGAGTGCAATGGCGCGATCTCGGTTCACTGCAACCTCCACCTCCCTGGGTTTGAGCAATTCTCCTGCCTCAGCCTCCCAAGTGGCTGGGATTACAGGCACCTGCCACCACACCCGGATAATTTTGGTATTTTTAGGTAGAGACGGGGTTTCACCACGTTGGCCAGGCTGGTCTTGAACTCCTGACCTCAGGTGATCCACCTGCCTTGGCCTCCCAAAGTGCTGGGATTATAGGCATGAGCCCCTGCAGCCGGCCCAGATGCTTAAATTTTGTGGGGAAACCCAGGACACTAAAATCACCTCAATTGTCTTTGTGAGGAGGGGAGTACGGGGAAGGTGTACTTTACTATAGTTGTAGAAAAATCAAGAGGAATTGCTGAAGTTTCTTTCAGAGCCAATGAAGACCTACCAAGCATTCTAAAGGGTGATTCTTTGCAAAGACAAAATTCAAAATAAGAGTTATACTTAAATAAAGATTATAAATACCTGTACATTGTGGTCCAGGAGACTGGAAGACTGTAAATTCCAACATTTAGAATGTCACTGATCTCATAATCTCCAACGTTCAGGGACAGAGCTGATAATTCTTTCTTTTTTTGTTTTTTTGAGACAGTGTCTTGCTCTGTTGTCCAGGATGGGAGTGCAGTGGTGGGATCATGGCTCACTGCAGCCTTCACCTCCTAGGCTCAGGCAATCCTCCCACCTCAGACTCCCAAGTAGCTGGGACTAACTGCAGGTGCACACCACCATGCCTGGCTAATTTTTAAATTTTTGGTAAAGACAGAGGTCCACCTATGTTGCCCAGTACTGGTCTCAAACTCCTGCTCAAGCCACCCACCCACCTCAGCCTTCCAAAGTGCTGGGATTACAGGCATGAGCCACTTCACCCAGCTGAAGTTGTAAATCTTTGTTGCACTTATTTAAACTGATGTGACAGAAGAGACCTGAACAGTTTACTTCAGTGTAATGAATAATACTTCAGTGTAATGAGTAATACTTCTTTGCTTAACCTACCTTGGATAAGTGAAGTACTAAAAACAAAACAAAAGTGAAGCATTAAAGAATTACATCTGCAAAGGAACTATTAATTAATTACACCTTTGAAGGAAGAGTACTCTAAATCCAAGGTAGTGTTAACATTCTTCATTACTAGTCCAGACTATCCTGTCTACTTGTGACTAAAATTGTACTTCTCAATTAGCTTCCAGGCCTTCCCACTAGACTTTGAAGGAGAGTGGGCAGTACTGTACTTACATCTGCCTCTGCCCCACCCTTGATTCTGACATCAGAAAGGACATCACAAGTAGCTCCTTGAAATCACCATAGACAGGGTGAAAAGGAAATTCAACAGGAGGTTATTCCAAAGACACTGTAGTTTTCAGCATATCAATAGATTGTTGAAGGGGAATGGTGCCAATGGACCCTGCTAGCAAAAAGAAATATAAAATGTGTTCTATTTTAAGAAAAAAAATCAGGCCCATAAAAGACAAGTCATCATACATTCTACATAGTTGCAATGGGATATACTTAGACCAAAAAAATTATTTGACATTTCTCTGAAATTCAAATTAAATTGGGCATCTAATGTTTTTATTTGCTAAACCTGTCAACCCTATCTATATTCATTCTAAGAAAGGACTATATTTTCCTGACCACAAAGAAGCATAAAATACGCTATTCCTGGTGTTAATAGAAATGGTTATGTCAAATGCTTTCTACCAATCCAAATTTATTCTGTTTATAATAGGGCTGTGACAATCCATGATAGAATTACGTTGCTTTCTATGAAGTTAAGAGAAGGTAACTTTTTGAATTTTAGTAAAAAACTACTTATACGGTGTACATATCTTACCTATGAACTTTCATTATTGCTAAAGTTGATATGAGCTCAGTTAAATACCCACTATGACACGTACCTCACTTAACTTAGGCCCAGAGCAGTCACTGCCACACTTGATAAGGCACCAAGAAGCACTGGCCAAATGTTGCACATGGTTATGAGTTGGGCATACCAACTTTTTATAATTCAGGGCCTCTGAAATCAAGGACTTCTGAATGAGACACCAGTCTCTTTCACATATTACATTAAAATGTCAAAGCAATATTATTCCTTTAAAAAAGGGGTAGGGGGTGAACTGGAAGATAATACATTTGTGACATTATGGGAATTTCTAGAGTCCTGGATTATTCAAAATGATTGGATGGCAATTTTCTTTATAATTTTACTAGGAATTATTTTTGAAATAATACTCATGAAAGCTTGTGCATCCTTTTGGAAGAAGTCCGCACTTCCTAAAAAGGGTAGTTCAGATGTCCGGGAGGTAAGAACAAATGGTTGATTTCCCCTTTCCCTAGTTTTCAAAATCAGACATAAGAATAATTTGTAAAATTTTTGAACTTTGATACTCAGATTACTCCTCTAACAATTTTTTCCATTAAAATAGAGGGAAGACAGTTGCCCGAAAAGCAGGAAATTTGGTGAGTATTATACAATTTCACATTTTAATATAAAACTTGTTCATCCTGAGCTTTTCTCATTGATACTGTGACTTTTTTATTCCTACTCAGCTCCAGAGAATTGGTCAGTTATTAATCCATCTTCAGGAGAAAGGTATGTGACATATCACATATATATTTTGAAGCTAAATGAAATAGGTTGGTTGTGTTCTATTCAAAATGCCTTTACTTCTGAATTTCAAAGAAGGGTTTTCCTAGCTGTTCAACGTCACGATTCAATCTAACATTTACTTTAAGTGGTTGCTATGCTCCAAGCTATGTTAAGGACTTTTCGTATATTATTGAAATTATCCTTCAAGGTAGGTAGTATTATTATTGTTTTTACAGATGAGGAAAATAAAGCTTGAAGAGGATAAGTGACTTTCTTTCCTACTCTAACACTCTCTCCAATATACCAGTTCTTACAATATAACTGAAAAGATATTTATTTAGCACTTACTGTGGACCAAGCAAACACTGAGCTAGGTGCTGCATGAGTGACATGAAAGGAGTTTGTAAAATCAGAATTTATCAGAATTGTAAAGTTATCTCCGTACTAGGGATTAAATACTGACATAATGATGAATCTTGTTGCTCTCAATATTTTAATTGTTTTAATTGAAATCCGTTCAACTTATTAGATATCTACTATAAAGTGGACACAAACACTGGGATTCAAGCCATAAGATAGTCTTTGTTCTCAAGAAGCTTATATTCTTGTGGAGAAGATGTATACATACAGGAAAATTGCCTTGTGGTATGGTGACACAGTGACAGAAATATTAAAACATTTAGGAGATGCCTAAGCCAGCCTAGGGCGTTGGTAATGGCTTCACGAAGAATGTTATGCTGGAGCTGAATTTTAAAGGATTAATGAACATTAGCCCAAAAAGGACACAGGTTTAGGAGGGTAAGAAAGACATTCCAGGACATAAACAGAAACAGCAGCAACGTGCAAGAAATTACTATTATTTCAGAGTTGCTTGGAATGTTGAGGTTGAGTCAGGAAGTAGTGGAAGACGAATGTGAAGAGGTAGGTAGGAGTCAGGTCATAAAGGGCTTTCTATACCATGTTAAGAAGCCTGGATTCAATTCTGTAGATAATAACCACTAGTGGTGGTTACACATAAGAGTGGCACAGTTTTGTGTTTCAGCTAGATCACTAGTCACTGTGTGATTAGTTGCTGTGTGAATCAGAGGATTACTTGATGTTCGTCTAATTTCTTTTGTCAGGTATAAAAGGACTTTATTCTTTTAATCTGGTTGCTATATTGTCATATTGGGTACTAGCAACTCTAGTTCTCAGGTGAGTGTCTTGGGAAGCTGTAACAATATCTGGAGGTGTGAGTAGGTAGAACCCTTGTCAGGGCCGGTTGGGAACAAGAATGCCAGCACAAGCTACAGCATGTCAGTAGTGCAATCAGAATAAGTCCAAATGGACAGACCAAGAGTCAGCATTTGAGATATTACAGGGGTTAGGTGTGCTTGGTGGCCCAAGCTTCACATGTAATTCAAAATCAGAGGATTAACAGGCAAGAGGAATTCACAAGAAGACATGGAGAAGAAAAAGGATTTTCAGCTTCAGAATCAAGAACACTTTAAAGATTTTCCATCCCTGTATCCTATTATTCCCTTCCTGCCTGGACAGAAGTTAATCCTATCCTTGGGTGGCATCTTTCTAGGGAGAGTTAAGGGAAATTCATTGAGAAGAAGAGGTTGAGGGTGGTGTTGAAGGAAAAGGATTAGAGAAAAGATATGGCTCCTATGGCAGCAGCATATTATGGTGAAAAAACACAAATTTTGAATTTAAAAAAGGTCTAGCTTTATATCATAGTTCTGCCTCTTTGTTTTTTTGTTTTGTTTTGTTTTGTTTTGTTTTTTGGCAGGGTTTTGCTCTTGTTGCCCAGGCTGGAGAACAATGGCACGACCTCGGCTCACTGCAACCTCGGCCTCCTGGGTTCAAGTGATTCTCCTGCCTCAGCCACCATAGTAGCTGGGATTATAGGCACCCACCATCACACCTGGCTAATGTTTTGTAATTCTAGTAGAGATGGGGTTTCATCATGTTGGCCAGGCTGGTCTTGAACCCCTGACCTCAGGTGATCCACCCGCCTTGGCCTCTCAAAGCACTGGGATTACAGGCATGAGCCACCACACCCAGCCCTGTAGTTCTACCTCTTAATGATGGCATGGCCTTGGGCTAAGGACTTAAACTCACTATACCTCCATTTTTTATTTTTTTATTTTTTATTTTTTTTAATTTTCGAACTAAGGATTAGAAGAATTACCTCTTAGGAATATCATGAAGATTAGTTGAAATAACATGTGTAACACGGTGGCTCACACCTGTAATCCCAGCACCTTGGGAGGCGGAGGTGGGTGGATAACTTGAGGTCAGGAGTTTGAAACCAGCCTGGCCAGCATGGTGAAACCTCATCTCTACCAAAAATACAAAAATTAGCCGGGTGTGGCGGCATGCACCTGTAATCCCAATGACTCGGGAGGCTGAGAATGGCTTGAACCTGGGAGGCGGAGGTTGCAGTGAGACGAGATCATGCCACTGCACTCCAACCTGGGAGACAAAGCAAGATTCCAGCTAGAAAGGAAAAAAAAAAAAAAAAATATATATATATATATATATATGTGTGTGTGTGTATATATATATGTGTATATATATGTGTGTATATGTGTGTGTGTATATATATACACACACACATATATTTTATATATATGAATTCTTTTTTTGGAAAAGAACTATGTTTGGAACAGCATATTTTATTTTTAACCATTGACACCTTCAAATAATTTTATTTCATTTAATTTTTTAAAATTTCTTCAAAAAAAAAACAGGATACATGTGCAGAACGTGTAGGTTTGCTACATAGGGATACGTGTGCCATGGTGGTTTGCTGCACCTATTGACCTGTCCTGTAAGTTTCCTCCCCTCGTCCCCCATCCCTGAAAAGGCCCTGGTGTATGTTGTTCCCCTCCCTGTGTCCATGTGTTCTCATTGTTCAGCTCCCACTTAGGAGTGAGAACATGTGGTGTTTGGTTGACTGTTCCTGTGTTAGTTTGCTGAGAATGATGGCTTCTAGCTTCATCCATGTCCCTGCAAAGGCCATGATCTCATTCTTTTTATGGTTGCATAGTATTCCATGGTTTGTATGTACCACATTTTCTTTATCCAGTCTATCATTGATGAGCATTTGGGTTAGTTCCATGTGTTTGCTATTGGAAATAGTGGGACAGCATCTTAATAAATTATTTTGAAATAGAAAGGTATATTGGCCGAAACCTAAGCATCAGAATGGTTAAAATGTACTGCATTAGAGATGGAGTGGATTTTATCTTGCTTATGAAATAGGACAAAGGAGAAAGGGGTAGCGGGGGGGCATAGGGGAGCAGAATAGAGGGAGTTGCAAGTGTAGTGGTATGAGGCTTAGGACTGAGTGACATAAAGGATAAGACCACCACTCAGTATCTGAAATCTGGGGACTCGAGCTGACCAGGTATAGTCTCAGTAAGCAAAGCAAACGGCTGACCTTATATCAGATTTTGGGGAATGGTTTGTTTTAGGGTTGGCCTTATCCATAGATGCATACTTGAGTGAGAGTCTGCCACTAGTCACCTGACTCTCAAAGCTTAAACTTGTCACTGACTGGTTGGTTTCAGAAGTGCATTTCCTGAAGGGAGTTATTGTTGATAGATAAAACTGTTTAAAAGCAGACTTGGTGTTTATTTGTTACTATGACTATAGGGTTGCCATTGATTGATTGACAACTGATTCTGGTACTGGTTACCATGGCTCTAGAACTGTCACTCTTTTCCTAGGAGAATGAGGAGTTATTTTTAAAATCTCAAAGGCCAATTAAGATTCCTTGGTGGGGAGAGGCCAAAGGACATCTCACAAATGGGGAGACGTACCTAATGTTTAAATGGGAGCCCTTTGCATGACTGTAGTCAACTCTCTCCTGCTTCTGCCTCCAAGTCTTCACTAAAATCAGTCACATCTATGAGTGGTTTGTGTATGAGGGATATTTTTTCTCCTCACTGAAATTGAGGAAAGAGTTGGGTCAGTTTGTTGTTAGCAATCAGAAGCCTGGAGGTGGAGATGGTCATTCAGCAAATACTTACTGATTGCCTACTCTGTGTCAGGCATTGCTGTAGGCTCTTGAGACTCATCAGCAAACAAAACAGTGTGTGGGGGTGAGAAAAGGTCAGACAATAAACGACAGCATAATAAATAAATTATATGTCAGAAAGTGACATGAGAAATTAGAGAGAACTGTGCTGACCAGGCATAGTCTCAGTGAGCAAAGCGAACTGCTGATCTTACATTGGATTACTGAATTTTGGGAAATGGTTTGCTGCAAGGTTTTTTTGTTTTTGTTTTTGTTTTTATTTTTGGAGATGGAGTCTCATTCTGTTGCCCAGGCTGGAGTGCAATGGCACAATCTCGGCTCACTGCAACCTCCACCTACTGGGTTCAAGCAACTCTCCTGCCGCAGTCTCCCAAGTAGCTGGGTCTACAGGTCCATGCCACCACACCTGGCTACTTTTTGTATTTTTAGTAGAGTTGGGGTTTCACCATGTTGGCCAGGCTGGTTTCAAACTCTGATGTCAAGTGATCCACCTGCTTCGGCCTCCCAAAGACCTGGGATTGATTAGCAGGCGTGAGCCACCCTGCCCAGCTTGCGTCAGCATTTTCTCATGTTAGGATTAGATCATGCCCATTCCTAAACTAATCACTCAGAAATGGGATTACTATATTAGACTGAGCCTAATAATCTGAGGTAGAACAGGTGTTGGAGAGTAGACATCATGATCATCCAACCCAAAATTTTGTCTTAGTTGAAGAACGGACTTTACTACCAAATATTTCATACTAAAAGTAATGAGCAGATAACAAAGATGTATATACAGTCTGTATTAGATTGTTGGGGCTGCCATAACAACATATCACAAATTAGGTGGCATTAAAGAACAGAAATTTATTTTCTCAAGGTTCTGGAGGCTGAAAGGCTTGGTTTTTCCTGAGGTGTTTCTCCTTGACTTGCAGATGGGCAGTTTCTTGCTATGTCCTCACATGCTCTTTTCTTTTCTTTTCTTTTTCTTTTTTTTTTTTCTTTTACTTTAAGTTCTGGGGTACATGTGCAGCACGTGCAGGTTTGTTACGTAGGTAGACATGTGCCATGGTGGTTTGCTGCACCTATCAACCTGTCATCTAGGTTTTAAGCCCAGCATGCTTTAGATATTTGTCCTAATGCTTTCCCTCCCCTTGCCCCTCATCCCCTGACAAGCCCCTTTGCATGATGTTCCCCTCCTTGTGTCCATGTGTTCTTATTGTTGAACTCCCACTTAGGAGTGAGAACATGCAGTGTTTGGTTTTCTGTTCCTGTGTTAGTTTGCTGAGAATGATGGTTTCCAGCTTCATCTATGTCCCTGCAAAGGGCATGAACTCATTCTTTTTAATGGCTGCATAGTATTCCATGGTGTATATGTGCCACATTTTCTTTATCCAGTCTATCATTGATGGGCATTTGCGTTGCTTCCATGTCTTTGCTATTGTTAATAGTGCTGCAGTAAACACACATGTGCATCACATGCTCGTTTATCTGTATGTGCATGTCCATGGTATCTCTGTGTCCAAATTTCCTCTTCTTACAAGGGTACCAGTCATATTGGATTAGGGCCCCACTCTAAATAAAGACATCAGTTAACTTAATCACATTTTGATGGCCTTATCTCCAAATATGGATTAAGGCCCACACATATGACCTCATTTAACTTTAATAACCTATTTAAAGGCCACGTCTACAAATATGGTCACATTCTGAGATACTGGGGTTAGGACTTCAACATATGAATTTTAGAGAAACACAATTCAGCCCATAAAATAGCCTACATATTAGAGGTTAATAAGTGCTCTAAAAATTGAAAGAACTTGAAAACTAACATATTTTAAATTTTACCTAATATTTTTGTGTTATCTATGAAAAAACAAAATCATTAGTATAGCCTAAAATACCCCCAAATTCTAATTAACCAACTCCAGATTAATGAGATTTCATTGTGTCAACTGAAGAATGATGGTTTTGAAAAGAATGATGGTGTTCATAAAGGATTGCAGCCTGTAGGATAGCCGTTCTGACAGACTAGGAAGCATAGCCTCCTGTCAGAAGCCAGACACAGGCCATTGGAGGGCAGGAAGAATAAGACAGGAAATCATGCTGAATGAGGTGGGTAATACTTGTAGTCAGTAAGCTGTAGAAGGAATCATGAATATTTATGAAAGGAGAAATGTGTGCATGAGCAATTGAGCTTCATTCCTCTCCATGGAACTCATGTTCAAAAAATGGCAGCTTTAGCATGATATAAGCCTGGAGTTTTTGGCCCTCTGACATCAAAAGGTGAAGCCAGGGACATGAAAACCCCCACTGCACATCCTTCCTAGACTGGGCAGAACCACTCTGTGGTTGGTGGTCTCTTATCAGGAAGGAATGCTAGCTGGTTGTTTCACTGAAAGCAGAAGTGAGGGGCAGCATCAGGCCATTGGTTGATATCAAGGATGGTGCAAGCCTTTTTACCCTTAGGAAAGAAAGCCTAATGGTAGTGAGGGAGGGAGGTGGTATAATAAGGCCTGTCTGACCTCCCATCCCATCATGGTCAGGAATTCATTTTTCAAGATTTCTTTGGGGTCCCCTTGGCCAAGAGGAGCTCCATTCAGTCATTTGTGAGACTTAGCATTTCATTTTTAATTCTCAGTTCTATAAGTAATCAATTAGTACAAATAATTTTTTGTGGTTGAGTAGATCATGATGGATTTCATATACTGCCTTCACTACTTTGATTGAGGGTATTTAAAAGTAAAGTCACACTTACAGTAAAGTAAGAGGTAATCTGTGTTCCCCAAACAAATAGCTACTAGAATGATCTCACCTAGTTTATATGAATTTCAGTTTTTGATTTTAGGCTTGCTCATCCATCAAACAGTGACTATCAATATTTATCATGTATCAGAATCAGCTGGAGAGCTTATTAAAACTCAGATTTTTTGACCCTACCTTCAAAACTTCAGATACCATAGTGCTGGGATGGCCAAAGAATGTGCATTTCAAATAAGTTTCCAGGTGTATTATCAGGGTTCTCCAGAAAAACAGAACCAGTAGGTTGTGTGTGTGTGTGTGTGTGTGTGTGTGTGTGCGCGTGTGTGTGTATGTGTGTGTGTTTAGAGAGAGAGAGAGAGAGAGAGAGTAAGAGATATATTTTAAAGAATTGGCTCAAGCAATTATGGTGACTAGCAAGCCTAAAATGTGCAGTTTAAGTCAAAAGGCTGTCTGCTGACAGAATTTCTTCTTGCTGGAGTATGTCAGGGGGTTGAGGTATCGGTCTTTTGTTCTATCCAGGCCTTTAACTGATTGGATCATGCCCACCCACATTAGGAAGAACAATCTGCTTTTCTCACAGTTCACTGATATAAATGTTAATCTCATCCAAAACACCCTCAGAGAAACATCCAGAATAATGTTTGACCATATCTGTGGGCATCACTGCCCAGCCAAATTGACAAATAAAATTAACCATCACACCAGATGATGCTGATGCTATTGGTCTGAGCACTTCTTAGACTGAGACTAATCATTTGAGGTACATGGGTGTTGGAAGTTCACATCATCCATGATCGCTACTCCAGCCTAAAATTGTACTGAGACGTGCTTCCCTAAAATGTAGGCTTTTCTGTTGATCCCAAAGAACTGTTAACATAATCTGGATTTATCTATAGATGGTTAGTTTATACTATTGGTATTCTTCTGTTGTACCTATTACATTTCCATAAGAATGTTTTTTTTATTTTTTTAAGAATGCTTTCTTTTTGTGAAAACTTTCATATAGAGAACAGAAAAGATGTTCCTTGTAAAAGAATATAATCTTAATCCAGCAACTTTGACCCATTCCTGTCAAAAATAGACTTTTAGAGATGCTGAGGTATATTCTCTGAGATATATAATTGATTTACTTCACTTTTTCAGTCAATTAGTTTAGTAAGTGAGAAGAACTAGGTAATGAATTGTTTTGTATTATGGATAATGGTTTTCCAATTTATCTCTATACTGATCTGTTTTCATACACTATGCTGCATTTTCTTGAATCTGGAAGGTAATTCTTATATGAAATATATCCTAGTATTCATTTGTACACTGTTTTCTTATATTTCAGAGTTGGCACCTTTTCAGAAAAAAGAATTATTTCATCACTTACCTCTGAAGAAAAGGAATATAACTTTGAAGATAGAATTTTATTCTCACATGAACTAATACAGTCAGGTACTAGTGAAAGTGAAGATCAAGTAAGTCACTCTAGTGGAAGTCATGTGCCATCTTCAAATGGAATCAGCTCATCTTTGCCATTGTTTTATTCAGAAGTAGAGGAAATGTATCTAAGCCATACAGAGCATCCAGACAGTGAATATGAAACAATACAATTTTCCTCCAAGAAATTATTTTCAATGATGAAAACCAACAAAAACAAAAATTCAGAATTTTCTTCTGATCTTAGCTTTTCAGCCTCTAGATTAGCTGTAGAAATTGAAGATCCAGATGTGGCACCTTGCCCTCTTGCCCACTTATTTCTCTCTAGAGATCAAGTTAGACTTCTGGAAGAAAATGTGAGAAATCAAATTCCTTCAAAACCCAAAACTAAGTTAGGGATTAGAACTACTTATCAATGCTCAAGATCTCAAGAGCCCTTGAATCAGAATCAACCTTCTGTTGGAATGGTTATTTCTGTCCAAGCACAGGATTCTTTTCCAGGACAAAATGCTTTTCAGAATCAATGTCTTTATGAAGCCCAATTTACTAGTCAAACCCAATATATAAATCATAACCAAGAATCAATTAACAGCCAGCCTGATAACAAGGCCAGCAACTTTGCCCAACCTGAAGATGTGATGAGGAAGCCATTTTCTAGCAGCACACAAGACTCCTTCCAGTCCCAAGATTTGGATAGGAACCAACATTTTGTTAAAATTCCATCAATCGTAGAGGCACAATATTCAGTAAAGGGCCTGGAGTCTGATGAGCACTTAGGTGAGGATCAGCATTCTGTTTGGTTTATAAATTCAAACAAGATTAAATATTCAATTAAGAGGCAAGACACTATTTTTAAGAATGCTGAATTTCTAGTTTTAACTCTGAATCCAAATTTAGTTACCGAAGATATGCCACAACTAAGGAGTGTAAAACCACAAGGCCAGCAACAAATTGTTTCACCAGAATTAAACCAGGATTCTGTACATAGCTCAGTGCCTCTTTTGTCTACCATTAAAGGGCAGAAAAATAGAAGAAAAACACCAGACAGTAAAAGCAAACTCAGTCTTAACATTCCATCTCTAAAAGCCAAAAAAACACCAACTTCACAAGTATTTCAAATCACAGTATGTCACACGTTAAAAAATAGGAATGAGTTAGGATGCAAGAATAACACTGAGAAGAAAGAATTACATGAAAGGAAAGATATATCAGATATAGCTCTGCATCTTATTTCTATTTCCAAGCTTATTCTGCCTTATGTTAAAAATTATTCCAGAAAACAACTACTGAAAGTCATGCCGAGTTTAATAAAATGTGGACATTTTCTGCAGAAGCAAAATAAGTCACCAGATACAGAGAAAATCAGTTATGCAGGTCCTCTTGAGGAGACAGGAATCTCAGGTATTACTAAAAAGGAAAAGGAGTATGACAAAGAAAACAAAGGACTAAAAAATATTTCACCAAAAATGTTACCTCAGCAAGAACAATCCTTCATGGTCAACACTGTTCAACTAAAAGCACCTTGTTTACTAGTAGAAACAAATGGGAAGAGTAAAGAATCTCTTAAAGACTCAATTACTCAAGTAAAGGGAATTGGTATTACAGAATTTCATGCTCCAAATAGTAAAAAACCATTTGATCTGCATATTCCAAAGCACAAGACATCTTTAGAAGAAACCATATCAAAACCTATGCAGAAACTTGTTTTCTCTCCCGAAATGGAATCAAACAATAGAATGAAAATACAGGAGGACCTACAAAGTTCAGAGAATTCCTGTCTTCAACTTTCAAATGGAGAGGAGTTACCAACCCATACACCAAAAATGCAAAGGTGCTTTCCAAGGGAAAATACACAGAAACAAAAAGATTTTTTGGAACTTGTTCTGGAGTTGTCAAATGTCCATTTGGTCATTTCCCTAGGAAGCAAAATGCATAAAAGCAATGAAGAATTAGAAGCCATAAAAATTCAAGTGAGTGCAGAAAGTGTAAATCTGAAGGAAAATATACCATTGATACTTAATGTTACAGAAGATAGTGACCTACATGAAAATGAGGAACTAGAATGCAACACTGGAAGTAACAAAACAAATATGCACCAAGATAAAGAAACGTCTGATGCATTTCACAGTGCCGCTTACACTAACATTTCTCAACTACCTGATACAGAAACACATAGCAGATTAAAAGCCAAGACAGATACATTAAGAATAATAAGGCTCAGTCATTCAGCATCAAAGCAAGAGAAATTACCAGATAAGAAGGAAACACAGAATGCAGAATACATTGATAAGAGCTCTACATTTAAAAAGTCACAAAAATGTGATAGAAAGGAACAGGAGAAAGAAGCAAATTCAGAGCTGACACAAGGCTTCAGGTTCAGCGTACATCTAAAGCAAAAGCCCAAATACATCAAATTTGAAATGGAGCGGATCAGTTCAGGAAGTAGTAAAGCCCCAAATAAAGAGCAAGAGGTCCAACTACAAAATCTTTCTACACAAACTATTTTGGAGACTAGTCCATGCCCGATGATGGATCCATTTCAAGTTGAGAAGGTGAAGCAAAGCACAGATAGACCTACAGAGAGAGAGGGTGCCAGAGATCCAAAGAATCCACTTACAATACCAGAGAACTTGCCAGTTGGTAAACTTCTAATTGATACAACAGAGCATAGTGTCCCATTTGGTGGAAACCTCCAAAAGACAATAGATAGTCATATTGTAGAAGAAAAGGAAGATGTAAAAAGATACTTACCTGCAGTTGCCCTGGGGTCTTTCAATAACCACTTGCTTACTTTACCATATTTTAAAAGGCAGGAAATTAAAAAAAAATTATCAGAAACAAAAAGTGTACTCAGTGTCAAATATGTAATTATGAAAGTAAAGAAACCAGCAATCTCACTGATGCCTTATAGCAATATATGTGGTACTCCAAACCACAGGAAAAAAATGGGAGGCAATTTTGAAATTATAATTAAACAGATACTGCAAGATAAAATTGTGGCAGGTATGCTTCTGAATGTTATTTACCCTCACATGTCTATTTTGCCTAATACTAGAATGCATAGCAGATTAAATGCAGAGAATCACAGTCATATCAAGCTAGTCCAAGAGGAATCCCAAATTGAAAGGGAAGAAAAGTATCCATATTTCATTAATAAGGGAAATGAATCTCAAAACATACTAGATGCTAAATTGCAAGATGAAGTAAAAGGTGTTAAAGAAACTCTACCAAAAGCAGTCCTGCATGATAGCTGGAACCTTGGACTTGATGCACATCTAGCTAAGGAGACTAAAACAGAGAAAGAAATGCATCAACCAATCCCATTCACAGAAACTATTATGAAGTCTGTTGTGTCTCCCATAATGGAACCATCTCATGTTGAGAATGTGAAGAGTACTCAAACAACACAAACAGGCTGCAAATGCACTGCAGATTCAGAGATGCCTTCTCCAATATCAGGAAAATCGCTGATTGGAGACCGTTTAAACCAAACAAGAGAAAATGATGTTCCAAGTAATGGAAGTGATACAAGAGAAATGGGTTACTGTTTTGCAGAAAAAAAGACAGAAATACCAAAAGATTTACCAGCAACTTCGCTAGAGTCTTTCAATTACTGCATGCCTGTTTTATCTTGTTCTAAAGTGATGAAAAAGAGAGTAACATTTTCTCTCCCAACAAGCACAGTGAAGGCCAAATGCGTAAATACAAAGGCTGTGAAGCCATCAATCTCAGAGACAGTGAGTGTCACAAGCCACAGAAAGAAATCAGAATTAGACTTTAAGACTAAGTTTAAAAAGTTAAATCAAACTAAAGGATTTGTACCTGAATGTGTAAATACCCTTTGCTCTCCAATGCATAGCAGTTTGCAGACAGAGTTCTGTCTCCCTGCGTCTCAATTAAAGCAAGGAGAAACAGCAGATAAGACATACATTGATGTCTTTGCTAAGAGTAGTATATCCCATGACAGAGAGGAAAAATTGCAAGATGGAGAGGAAGAGGAACAGAAAGTTTTATTAGAAGCAGCGCCGCAGCTGAGCCAGCAGCTGGGGTCTGATGTGGGTCAAATGAAGGAAATCCATCTTGAATCAGACCCAGTGCTGAACTGTTTAACAATGGAGCTACCTATTAATGGACAACGTATGCAGCACCAAACAGGTTTTAAACAAACTACTTCAGAGACTAGTCTCCAAATGGGTCCTTCAGAAGCTGAAGAACTACCAAAAGTCAACAAAACAGAAAATGACATAAAAGTCCCTGTAGGTCGTAAGATTCCACCTCCCAAAGTTTTATGGACTCCGGAGAATAGCCATGGCTTCATACTCAATGCATGTCAGAAGGATAATGAGCTTGTCAAATCAGATGAGGAACTGAAGCAACCAGGAAATACAAATATTCAGGTACAACCACAAAAACATTTTACACAAACTATTTTGGAGTCTACTTCATGCCCTACACTGGATCAATTTCAATTTGAAAAGGTAGAGAGTTATGTTAGGTTTTTACCTCTAAAGTCTGGGGAAGCAAAGGTTGATGAAATCATATTTTATGCAAGAGAAGGTGGTATCTCATCTGATTCTAGCCATCAAAAGGAACAAGCCGCTGGTAGTGAAAAGAAAGAGACAGTGATTTTTGATTCCTGCATGCCTGCTTTATCTACACCTAAAAGGAAGAGAAACTTAAAACAATTTTCAGACATAAAAACTTTAGTGAATCCCAAATGTGGAATTATAAAAGCAAAGAAGCCATCAATTTCATACATGCTCAATATCAAGGCTAGTGCTGGTCCAAACCGTAGAAAAGAACTGAGTTGTAACTTGACAACCAAAATGAAAGAAGTGCATCAAGGCAAAAAGGGAGCAGATGAAACATATGCTTTCCTGACTATGACACCTGACATTAACAAGTATGGCAAGGTAGAAACAGAGAAAGACATGCTAAGAGAAAAAAGACTAAGTTCTACTCAAGTAAAGCAAGATACATCTCCACATGAAGATAGTATTACTTCACATGACATTAAAGAAACCCGTCTTCAAGATGAAGAGCAAGAAGAAAGGGAACCAGAGGCATTGTTAAAAGTAATTCCACAGCACTTGCAACATTTCATATTCCGTTCAGGTCAGGGGAAGGATCTTGACTTTCACAAATTAGAAAACCAAGGAAGAAGGAAAATTCTGTTCGTTACCAAACAAGATGTCCCACAACAACTTCAGCCTGCAGAGCCAATACAAGGAGAGGAGACAAAGAAATGCCTCTGGATTCAAAATGGCACAGTATGTACATTAAATTCAAAACTTCTTCCTCTAAAATCAGAGGACCCACTAAACAGTGAAGTTTTAATTGGTGCAATAAAACGTGGTGTACCAACTCATAGGAAAGGTGTGGGGGAACAGCCCAATTCAGGTAAAGGGGGAAAGGCAGAGTTTAATAAAGATCTACGAGCAACCATCCTGGAGTTACAGAAATCACCACATGGTGAGGAGGCACAGAAGGTCAATTTGACTGATATGGAAAGCGAATCTAGCAATGCAATGAACATGAATGTACAACATGAAAGAGAAGATAAAAATATTCAAAAAATGTTACCAGAATCAGTTCCATGCTATAGTCAACACCTCAGTTTCAGTACATATCAAATGAAAGACCCTGACCCTTGCAAATCAAGATCTGAACCGAAGAGTCCTGAAGACAGAAGTTCTTGGAATTTGTCTCATATAGTGCAAAAAACAGAGCAAGAAACACACTTTAGAGAAAGTGTTTTAGAGCCTATTTCTGGTTACATGATGAAACAAAGTCCTCATATGCAAGAAGGAATAAAATGTGTGGTAGGTCTAAAGACTTCATTTCCCAAAACAGGGAAATCAGAGATTGGTTCAATGCCACATGATACCCCTTGGGATGAAAATCCTAGAAGGAAATGGGATAGTTCTATTTCAGAGAAAACTGCATGGAATCCAAAAAACTTACAAACAGTCTTAAAACCTTTAGATTTCTCCAGTCTCATGTCATCTGAATATGAAAGTCGGAGCTATACATTAGAGTTTATAGGCAAGAAAAGTATAACGAGTCCCAAACATGTAACTTTGAAGACAAAGCAACTACCAATTTCGCAGTTGTTTAATATCATAAGATGTTCTACAGAAAACCACAGAAAGAAAAAACAGCACCGCTTTAAGTACAAGATGAAAGGGAGACAATGGTACACAAGTATAGGAGAGGCATTACGCAGTGCTACTGAATATGCTAAGAGTCCACCATCCAAATCAATGATTGATAAACTCTTATTCGATACAGCAGCAAGGGGCACTCTGTCTAACAGAACACACCATCAAAATGTGGATGGTCATACTACAGAGGAAAAGGAAGAGGTACAAGAAAATGTAGCTGCAAGTTCCTTGGGTCCTTTAGATTTCTTTATGCATGTTTTATCTGACTCTAAAAACCAGACAAACACAATACAGTTATCAGAAAGGAAAACTATATTGAATCCCAAATGTTTAACTATGAAGGAAAAGAAATCACCAATTTCACAGATACGTAAAATCAATAGACACTTTACTACAAAACATAGGAAGAAACTTGAATCCAATTTAAAAACCAAACTGAAAGCAATGTGGCAAGGTGAAAATGTGACTGATACATTTCCAAATACCATTTCCTTCACTCCAGATACCTCTGACATTAAAAGGCAAAGCAGATTCCAAACAGAGATAGACATGAGAATATCAGGGTTAAGTCATACACAACCAACACAAATAGAGTCACTAGCTGAAGGGATAGCAAGGTGTTCTGACAAGAGAAGGACTTCCAACTTGGTAAAGGGAACAAAACTACATGATAGAGAAAGTGGGGAAAAGAAGCAAGAACATCTTACAGAAATGGATCCATTCTATGCAGAAAACTTCATGACAAATACACATCTTAGAAAGGATCCTCATCTTGGTAAATCAGAAGATGTGCTTTTGGGAGAACCTTTTATCTCAAAAAGTCAGTTTTACAAAGGGAATTCAGAAAAAAATGTAAACATAGAAAAAAACAAAAATGGAAAAGAAAGTCTCAAAGTTGGGCTCCCAAGGATGGAGAAATCAGATAATTGTGCAGAACTCAGTGAGGCAACAGATGATGCCATATCAAATAAATATGATAAAGAGAACATTGGCCATTCTGTTTTCAAAGAAAAAGCTTTCTGTAATTTGGCAGCAATTGTCCCAGATTCCGTTGGCAGGCATTCGCCTGCTTCAGAAGAAATTAAAAGACAGAATGGCAGCCTTAAAATAGCTGACAGGTCAAGTCCCCAAGGTAGTCCTTTGCAGGCAAAGCAATCAGCAGTTTCACAATCACTTAATACTGCAGGTTATGCTATTGTAAACATTAATAAGGAACAGAAACAGAACTTTAAAGCCCAGAAGACAGAAGTAGAGAGAAATAAAGTTGCATTAAATGCCCAGCTAAAATCTATATATGTTTCTATACCTCATCTACCATGCATAAATATGGAGCAATCACCTAGTACCTGGAATATATATGAACAATCTTCTGAAACAAGAAATTCCCTAAACAAAGCAAAAGTGAGGGAGAAGGAAGGGTATGGACAACAGGTTTTGTTTCAAACAGCTCCACAGGATATCCAGCCATCTGAGTTTGGAGCAAATCAAATGAGAGAGCCTGGTCCTTTCAAAACAGAAGCATCTTTAATCAATACAGTGTGTTCTAGGAACATCACTCCCGAGAAAACAGAAGCTGATTTAATAGATGAAGAAGCGAAGATAAATGTTGCAGAAGAGTTTAATCAAGAATCTGTTTTTTTCTCTAAGATACATCTACTTCAAATTGAAAACAAGAAAGAATCTAAAACTGCAGACGGGAAAACAAGGGCAGATCCCAAGACACTTGCCCTGCAAAATAAACAGCAAGAGCTGTGTGTCTCAGGAACTCTCTGGAGTTATCCTAATCCCTACACATCTATTTTTCCTAAAATCATAAGACATAAAGATAAGGCAAAGACAGCTGATGTGGAAAGTACTATGCATACCAAACAGATAAAATTGAAGGCGAAGAGAATACCAGTTTCCCAGCTGCTTGAATATGGTACTGCAAGCAATAAAAAAGAACTGAGAGGTAACATCCAGCAGCAGAAGTCATTCCAGCTGAGTAAAAATGCAGTACATCGAGTTCTAAAGGCTGTTTATGACTCTGGATACTATGTGTCTAGCATTAAAAAGCTTACAAAAGTAAAAATGGAGAAAGACGAGTCAAAAGACAGGGCATGCATTCTTCCACAGCCAAAGCTGGAGAAACCACTACAAGAAATGCAAAGGTCATTGTCGGGATGTACTGATATGTCCAACATTCTCAGACAACAGGAACAAGATATTAGAGAAAAGGAACAAAAACACCAAAGCATTTCAGAAGACATATCCCAATACTATATTGGACCGTTAAGGATTAGTTCACAACAAATCAATTACAGTAGTTTTGACGCCCCACGAGTTAGAACAGATGAAGAACTTGAATTCTTCATTGCACAAAGAACAAAGGAAAAAGATGTGGGCATTGCCAAACATTCAGTTTCAATTCCATGGGAGAGAGAAGAATCAAAGAGACTAGATATTCCACTAAACTCAAAGGGACAGAATATATTTTTTACAGAGTTGGATACTTCTCAACAAAAGACTTGCCAGGAGCAAGAATTGCTGAAACAAGAAGATATTTCTATGACAAACCTGGAATCTATGGCCTGCCCCATTATGGAACCTCTTCATTTAGAAAACACGGGAAAGGTAGCTGAGGAAGAGGATGTGTACATTAACAGAAAAAATAGTTCACATGTACTGGAAAGAGAAGGATTAAAGGAAACTGCTATCTTTGTAGGTTCTAAAGGACAGAAATTTCTTTATACGAATTCAGAGGTCCAGAACAAAGTGCCTGCAGTGCAGAAAGAACAGGTGAATCCAGATCATGTTCCTGAAAGTATTCTGGATTCTGAATCTTTCCTCAATAAAGACCCTCTTCACTTAAAACAGACAGTGAATACAACAAGAAAAGAAAACGTTACCATCTCTGAAAGTTTCAATGAAAATCTCTGGGGAAAAGAGCAATCAAATTTGGATATTACATTAAAATCAAATAGACAGAAAACTGACTTTTCAAAAACATTGAGGATGAAGCATCTAAGTAATTGTTATCAGAATAAAGAGAATATTCTGGAATCCATTTTCCCTTGCATATTACATCACCTTCATATTGAAAATCCCAAGAAAGAAGACTCAGCAGAAGAAATCATGAGTTCAAAAGTTTTAAGCCCAATGGTAGAAAAAGCATTGCACAAAGTAGGTATTCTGGTGGATCAACCTCCATGTTCAGAAGGAATAAATCTGCATACTAAAAGAAGAAAAGAACATCTACAAGAAAGTACACACGAAGCTTTTCCAGCATCTGTTTCTCACTCTCTAACGGACATACTTCAGATTAAGTCACCAAAGGTAAAGAAAGCATTAAAGGCAGTTGATAGTTTAGGGTACCACACTTCAAATACAAAAGGAATTGGCTTACTTTTTCCAAGACAGGCAGAGGAGGAAGAAAAATGTACATACGAGGCTCTTCCAAAGCCTGCATCTCACTCCAAAACAGATCTATTTCAGTTCAATGCATCTATGCAACAAGAGAAATTAGATGCTATGGATATTCCGCATTATGACTATTTAATTTCACAGACTAGAGGAGCAGTAAAACAAATGGATGTCATAGTTGGATATACTCAAAACAGTAAAGAAAGACAAGCCTTACTCAAAACAGGCCAAAAATGGCAGTACCTACCAATTTCCTATGAGAACTTTTGGGAGCATATATCTTACCCTCAAAAGTATCCTTGTCTCCTGCAACATTTAATGCCTCAGGAAAAGGAAACATTATCAGAAGGAGGTAATTTATCAAGCCGGACACCAGGACTAGACTTGTTTTCTGAAGATCAACTAAGCACTATAACTAAGAATGGACTAGAATGGATTATGCCCTTGAGTACTCCAAGGCAGATGAAAAAAGAAGATACAATGCTGCTCTTAGGATCATACCATAAAACTATAAAATATCCAAGTCTCTTATTTCCAAAAGGAATGAAATCATCAGATGGGGTACAGGTCTTTGATTTAATATCAAATAATAGCTCACCCAAGTTAAGACTTGGGAAGAAGATAGAAACACATAAGGCAAATGAAAAGGTACAAAAAGAAGTATGTCTGCCTGCAACATTACATTCTCTTTCTGCATCCATGCCTGTTTTGCAAGAAAGTAAAGGACAGAAGGATAGTATAAAACAAGTTATTAGGAAAGGCGTGATATGCCACAAAAGAAGAACTTCAAAACTGAAGAAATCAGTATTTTCACATATACTCAATACCAGTGACTGTGGTGCCCCAAGTAACAGACTAGAAATGCAGTGGAACGTGACAGAGAAAACGGTCAATGTGAAACATAGAATGAGTGAACTAGATTTGGTTGCAGCAAAAATATGTGAGTCTATTCTTTCTTTACCTCACTTCAAATTGAATAAAGACACAATTGATGGGGTGATTTCAAGTAATGTTAAAAGGACAAAACAACATATATCACAGGGAGAGAAGAAGGATAGAGTGAAAGCAATGGATGTGAAAAGAATAAAAAGCCCTAACATAATTTTGAAGCCAAGGAAGTCATCACTGCCACATGTACTCAGTATAAAGGAATTTCCTTTGCTGTTGGACATTATAAAACAAGAGGGCAAGATGCAAGAAGGTAAAGGTAAATCAAGTATGAAACTGACAAACTTGTGTACTTCTTTACCATCTCTATCACATAGTAATTCAAATTCAAGAACAAAAGCAGGTAAAGGTAAGTTAGGAATTCTAAAGGGCTGCCTTCCACCACTAAAGCTCCAGGCATTATCAAATGTCAGACTAGTATCATTTGCAGAGTCAGTTAATAGAGAGAGTTTAAGTAATGTAATAGAATCAAAATGTTTTCCACAGAAAAAGAAGGCAGATAGAGAAAATATAGTAGATGTGAAAGACATAATGGGCCTCATATGTATCACTTTGAAAGGAAATAAATCACCTTTTAAACATTTACTGCATGGAAAGGAACCACAATGGAGCAATAAAAAACCAGAGAAAATTACGCAGGAAGATGAAAGTAATCTAAATGTAGTTCAGAATAAACTCTGTGCTTCTATTCTTTCTCCACTTCACTTGGAATGGAATCCCAGAATAAAAGAGGTGTACATGAGAAGAATAACAAAATTCTGTCTTTCATTATCAACACACCAGGAATTATCAGATACAATGGAAAAATGTGAGCAGCCAATTGATGATAGTTTAAGCAGTATCAAAAAAGCAAAACATATGCCGCAGAAAGACAAAGACAGAGTGGAAAAGGCTTTGGAAAAAAACATGCGTTCCAAAAGAATGGCTCTTGAGGTGAAGCAGCCTTCAGTATTCCAAGAATTAGTGTTGAACATCAAAGAAAAAGGGAGAAAGATTCAGAAAGATAAACAAGTTGAGATTTGGAACAAACCTTTTGCTTCCATCTCTTTTCCACCTTACTCTAAAGTGGGCACAATTAAAGGAGAGGAAGCCATGGAAATAAAAATGAGATCCTCTTTTTCACAACCAAATCTCCAAGAGTCATCAGATACAGAGAAAATAGCATATGAAAAGTGCATTTCTGATAATATCTCAAACCGTGTAAAAAAGGCCCTAGAACCTACACTGCAAAAAGAACAGGAGAGGCAAAACATGGAAAAAAATAGGCCTTTGAAGAAAATGAAATCATCAGTTTCACAGGGAATTCAGTTGGACATCAAAGAGCAAGAGAAAAAGATAGAACATATTAAAGGTGAAACAAGTGTGCTTCTGATGAATGCCTGCGCTTCCATCCCCTCTCCTTCTCATTTACAACTGGAAACAAGGAGAGAAAAAGCAGAGCATGTCACTGAAATAACAAGATACTGTCTTCCAGAACTATCACACCAAAAATCATCAGAGGCAGGGGAAAAAGCAGATGGACTGGCCAGTAAGGGTGATATCACAATCGAAGTACAAAAGGCAAAAGATTACATGCAACAGAAAGAAAAGGATGAAGTAAAAATATCTGCTAAGAAAGACATAATGCATCCAGAAGACAAAGGTCTGAAAGGAAAGAAGGCACTTTCACAAGACCTACCACTGAATACTAAAGAGCCAGGGAAAATGGATCAAGAAGCTCAGGAGCAAGGGAAAGAGGACAGAGAAGGTGAGGAGCAAGGAAAAGAGGACAGAAGAGGTGCAGGACAAGAAAAGGTTGATAGGGAAGACACAGAGCAAAGGAAAATGGATCACAAAGTTGAAGAGCAACAGAAAGCAGATGGAGTAGGCATAGAGCAAGGGAAAATGCACGGAGACAAGAGTGAACAGGAAACAGTTCTGTTCCTATATTTGCCTTCCAATTCTTCTCTAACCCATTATAAGTTGGACACAAGAATAGAAGGAGAGAGAGACCAACGAGGAATAATCAGACCTGGTATTTCACAACTAAGGCCTCAGAAATCATCAGAGACCAAGAAAAGAGCAAATGGAGTGCCTAGTGAGGGTGATATCACAAGTGAAGTACAAAAAGCAAAAGATTACATGCAACAGAAAGAAGAGGATGAAGTAAAAACATCAGCTGAGAAAGACTTAATGCATCCAAAAGACAAAGATCTGAAAGGAAAGAAGGCACTTTCACAGAACCTACTATTGAAACCTAAAGAGCCAGGGAAAAGGGATGGAGAAGGCCAGGAGCAAGGGAAAGAAGACAGAGAAGGTGAGGAGCAAAGGAAAAGGGATGGAGAAGTTGAAGGGCAACAGCAAGCAGATGGAATAGGCACAGAGCAAGGGAAAAGGGATGGACACAAGAGTAAACAGGAAATAGTTCTGTTCCCATATTTGCCGTCTGAGTCTTCTCTAACTCGTTATGAATTGAACACAAGAAAAGAAGGAGAGAAAGACTTACAAGGAATAATAAAATCTGCTGCTTTGCAACTAAGGCAGCAGAAATCATTTGATGCAGGGAAAATAGCACATACAAACTCATTTGGGGTGGATAGCTCAAATGATGTAAAAACAGTACAAGAATACAAGCCACAGAAAGAAGCAGATAGAGGAGAAATAGTAAGTGTGGATTATATAATGCAACCTGAAGGCACAATTTTTGAGGCAGAGCAATTATCACTTCCACACACACTCAATATTCCTGGCAGCAGTGGCTCCAAACCTAGAGAAGTACCAACAAACATAAAAGAAAAATTGAGACATGTACAGGAAAGAAAAAGTGAGCTAGATGAGTTTCTGACAATACCTCCTCTACCTCACTGTAAATTAGACAAAGGAACAGCAGGCCAAAAAGAGGAACAAGGAGTAACAAGATGTTTTCTTCCACCCTCATGGCACATGGAATCATCAGATACAGGGAAATTAAAATATACTTTGTTGTATTTGAATGATACCACAGGTGATTCAAAAAGAACAAAATACATGGCCCAGATCCAAAATGATAAAGCAAATATTTCAGAGAAAAGTGTAATGCATCTCAAGTACATAGCTCTGAAGGCAGAGAAATCATCGCTTTCCCATATACTAAAAACGAAGGAACTGCAGGTGACCATCAGTAAACAAGGGGAAAAGGCACAAGAAAGTGAGGTGGAAATAGTTGTGCTTCTGAACAAAACTTGTCCTTCTGTCACTTCTTCAGCTTTCCTTGAGTTAGACTCAATAAAAGAAGAGGAAGGCAAACCAGGAATAACAAGAAGCTTTATGCAACCTCTTGAGATCCAGGAATCATTGCCTTCAGGGCAAACAGCACCTACAAAGCCAACAGAGAGCCTTGTAAAGAAAGGGAAACAACTTCTCCCACAGAAAGAAGACGGAGTACAAACAGTATCCATGCATGGCCTGACGCACCCCAGTGATGCTGTTTTCAAGGCAAAGACATCAGTACCTCCACTAGTGTTCAGCATCACTGAGCACAGTCCTCTGAGCAAGAGAAAGGAGCCACAGTGGGGCATGAAAGAGAGAGCAGGACAGAAGCGGGACAGGACAGGATGTCCTCACATGATTCTGACAAAAATTCATCTGTTTATGCCTTCTCTCTCTCACCATAGATTCTCTCCTTCACAACTAAAGCTTCCTATATCATCAGGTGCAGGAAAAAGCAGACGTGAAAATTCAAATGAAGGTATTAGCTCAAATGAAGTAATACTAAAAGCAAATCAACAAATGCCATATAAAGAGGCAAAGGACAGAGTAAAAATAGAAGGCAGGGAAGGTAGAATACTCCCCAAAAGGGTACATTTGAAACCAGAGGCATCCCCACTTGCACTTCTATGCAATAGAAAGAACTGCCCTTTGAATATTGAAGAGCAAGGGGAAGGAGTACAGGAAAGCAAAAAGGAACCTGGAGTGGTTCCAAGGAAACCTTCTCCTTCATTGCCTCCTCCTCCATTTTACCTGAATTGTGACACTAGAAGGAATGAAAAGGAAGGCACATTAGGAAAAACACAATTCAGTTTCCCACCACTCAAGATTCAGGATTCATCAGATTCAGGCAAAAAAGCATACGCTGAGTCACTGCATGGTTACACGTTAAGCAACTCAAAAGGACCAGTACAACCCATAGCACAGGAAGAAGAGAAAGGTGAACTCAGAATAGATACGGAAGACAAAATGCTCCCCAAATGTACGGACCTGAAGGCAAAGCAATTACTACTCTCAGAGAAACTCAATACCGAAAAATTGCAGTGGAAAAGTAAAGAACAAAAAAGAAACAGTCAGCAAGATAAAAATAAACAAGTTACGGGTCTGACAAGCATGAATACTTCTTTACTTACTCCACCTTATCTTAAGTTTGATACAATAGAAGGAGAAGAGAATGTGGTAAGAATTACAAAAGTATCTCTCCCACAGTCATGGTCCAAGGACTCATCAGATGCAGGGAGAATAGCATGTCCAGAAGCAACCCATGGAGAACTTTCAAGTAATGTAAAGCAATTAAAAGCACACCTGCTACGGAAAGAAGAGAAGGATAGAGAAAAAGTTGTGGATATGACCAGTGTACTGGATCCCAACAAAATGTATTTGAAGGCGAAGAAATTGCCTGTCTTACATACACACAGTTCAAGTGATCTTCAGTGGAAAACTAGAGAGCAAGAGGAGGAAAAGATCCAGAAAGTTAAAAGTGGGCCAGGTGTCATGTTGTCTAAGAGTCCTTCTAGATCCTCCCCACTTCACCTTAACATGAGTTCTGGGTTCCAGGAGGAAAGCATACCGATATTAACAAGATCCTCTTTTCCCCTAGTAAAACTCCAGGTATCACCAGATACTGAGGGAGGCACATATATAAGGCCAATTGCTAGTGGTATTTTAATCTTTCTACAAAAAGGAAAATATGTGTTGCAGAACAAGGAAGAGGATGATGTGCAGATAGTAAACATCGTAATATTCCCCAAACATCAGGAAGAGAAGACGCAGGAATGTGAAGCTGAACCAGGTGCGGTTCTGACCAAATCCACTTCATTGCCAATCCTATCTCAACTGGAATTGGATAAAGAAACACATTTAGATAATGAAATGCTACGGCTTAAAAGACCTATTTTGCAGAGAATATCACACATAGGGGAGACTGTACATAGAGAGTCCATTGTTGGTGATATCTCAAAAGATGTTAAAAATGAAAGGCAACATATCCCTCAAAAAGAAGAGAAGAACCAAGAAAAAATAATCGACATGAGAGGCACAGATATAACTTTGAAGTCAAAGAAGTCACCTCGTTCCTGTATGCTCCACAGAACAGAACTGCACGTGAACTTTGGAGGGCAAGGACGAAAGGAACATGAAGGTCAAGATAAACCACCAGGTATGATTCAAAGAAAACACTGCATACTCCTTTCCAAACCATTACCATCTAACCTTAAACTGGGGAGAGCTACGCATGCAGATGAAGAAAGGCTTGGAGGTAAGACATCCTTTTTACTTCCACTAATGCCATCAGCATTACCAGATACAGATAAAACAGCAGATGCAGAGGCAAGGAGTGGTGATGTAAGAAAAGGAAAACCACATAGGTCACAGAAAGAAAACAGGCATGAAGTGAAAAGGATAGATATGAGGGTCAGGATACACTGCCAAGAGCCAAGGATTTCACCAATGTCACATATCCTTAATGCAAAGGAATTAGTGTTGAATATTAACAAACTGGAGAAAAAAGTACACAAAGATAAAGATGAAGCATGTGTGGTTCTGTCAAGGACTTTTCTTTCTGTATCATCAGCACCTCCTCTTTATCTGGATTCAGGGAACAAAATAGACAAAGACACACCAGGAATTACAGGATCATCTTGTCCACAGCGAAATCTCCAGGAACCCTCAAATACCCAGAAAATAGCAAATAGAGACTCAGTTGAAGGTGATGATAAAAACATTGTTAAGCAAACAGAACAGTATGTGCCCCGCCCAGAGGCAGAGCAACAGTGGACGGCAAACTTCATGATCAGCATCCAGCAAAGGAACGAACCTTCACGAGTCAGGTCAGAAGGAGATTTGAATCGGTTAGTTTTACATTCAGAGGATGAGGACATTTATTTCACAGGGTTTGGTACCATAAGAAGTGGGAAAAGGCTAGAACGGCTCTTTACAGGGAAAAAGACTCAGCAAGAAACTGAAATAATGGATAACTTAAACCATAAAATCAGTCCTAAGGTTTCAGTCTCACTGCTAAGGAAAATATCTGAGGAACTGTATGTCACATTTGGCACCCCTACAAGTTCAAAAGGATTTTCTGTTTCAGAGAGAGATGCTCACCAGCAAGAAACTTCATCAAAACTATCTCCAGAACTTGCAGGTTCATGTAAATTTGATAAGCCAGGGAAAGATGTACAAAGTAATGAAAGAATCAGCAAAATGTTTTCTCCCAAAGTGTTAGCACCACAGACAAAGGGATCACTCAAAAAAATAAGTATCATCATCAGTTGGAATGCCCCCCAAAATATAGAAGAACAAGATATTGTCATGAAAAAGCAAGTGATCCAACGGTGTGAACGTGGACGCAAGACCAGGCCAAACACTATCCTTTCTCTTAAGTTTCCACTTCAAAGTGGAAAGCAGAAGACACGATCAGAAACAGATGTGGACAAGAAAACAACAGCACACCCCAGCCTACAGATGCTACCAGGAATACACGTGGATATGACAGAGATTGACCGTGCAAAAGGGGGAAAGGAGCAGGCATTGCTCATTTCAAAACAAGAGGAAGGTGTTCTGGAATTGCTTCCAAAGTCCCTATTCCCTCCCTGGACTTTTCCATTTCAATCAGGAGATCTGAAGGAAAAAGATCAAACAGACGCAAACACCGATATAAATCTAGAGCATAAAAGAATAGAAATGGACAATGATACTACTGTGAATCAGAAAGAAGGGAAATTAAAAATAGGTGCAAACAGAGCTTTACATCTGGAAGAAGAGAAAACAGAGATGCACAAGGCCAGGACTGCCAATCTGGAGAAGAAGAGAGGAAGAATGGACACAAGCAGTAGTGCACACCTGCATCCTCCATCTCTAAAGGCAGAGGAATCTCAAATGAAGACTCAGGTCATCACTGAAAGGGAGAATAGCCACCTAACCAAGCAAAAGCAGAAAAAAGAACTAGAAGCATCTAATGCAAAACAAAGCATTCAACTACAAAACTTATTTCAAAGAAATGTTCTGGATTCATTTTATTCATATGTTCCTCTTTCTCCCAAATGTAAAGACCAGAAAGGCAGATTAACAATAAGAGATCTGAAAAGAGAATTGAGCACCGAATATTTAACTATGAAAATCCAGAATCACCCAATTCCACAGATGCTTACTATCACAGGGCGTGGTACACCAAGCAATAGAAAGAAATTAGAGTATAATGTTAAGCTAAAGAACATGGTTTCGTGGAGTAAGGATATCTCAGGAATATTTATCAGAAGTCTTTCTATTTCCATGATGCGTTCACCTCATGCTGACTCTAAGACAAACCGAGAAAGAGAAAAGAGAATCTGTCTTTCTAAATTCCAGGAAAAATCACCAAACACCAAATTCCAGGAAATGTTTAAGAGAGACACTTTAACAATTGTAAAACGGGAACAGAATTTTACAAACACAGTTCCACAAGATCCCCAGCCCTTTGCAGTGGACAAACAACAAATGCAGAAACTTTCTAATGTCAAATCAGAAGCAAACCTCAGAAGTGAAATGAATAAAAAATACTTAAAGGCACAAACAAAAGAACAGATTGTTCCAGGGCATGATGTCTCAAGGATCATTAAAACACCAGAGTTATGTATCATCAAGCATGAAGAAAAGATTCCAAAACGCATTCTGACACCCACAGAGTGTCCATCTATGCTTGAAGATCCAAAGTTACCCAAGCAAAGGGATCAGAGTGAACCAGTATGGGATATGAGCACACAAAAGGTTCAGCAACAAAAAGCTTTCCCAGGAACTGTGCCCATACCGCCTCAAGTTAAAAGTAATGAAGTCAAAATAGTTGCAGACAGTACAAATGCAGAACATTTACTTCCCATTTGTGAAGCAACCAAAGATATCTCTCAATCCCAGGATAAAAATATGATCCAAGACAAAGTTTCTTCTGATAAACTGGGTAACATACAAGCCTATAAGCCTGACGACTTGAAGTCACCACCTTTTCCAGAGGGTTCAGATACAATATCAACAACAATATATCCCAAACTGCAGCACAAACCCCTTTTAGAACAGTTTACTCCCAAAGAAAGAAATAAGCTTACTAAACATTTAGAGTCAAAAGCACTTGAAATACAACTGAATCTGATACCAGAGATGGCAAGAAAATCTTTACAAATGTTCAACTTTTATCCAAAAGGGACTATTTTAAAAGATAACAGTTGGAGGTTCTATTCGAGACATAAAACAGTGAGCTTTATGTCTCTAGAAGGGACTGATACCATAGAACCTAACTCAAAACATAAATACCAAAATGATTCCCCTCTTGTCAGCAATATGAAGACACTGACTGTTGATGTTTCAAGTGGTGGTGAGGAGACAATCACAAAGCCACAGAGTATTAATAAGCTAGAAAATAGAACATCTTCAGTGACTTCTGCTAGTGAGATGCTATTGCCTCATACCCTCCAAAAGCACTCAGTAAAAGAAAAAGGCAAACTCCTCATGCACTTTTCTGTGAAAACACTGGAGATACAAATGAAAGCCTTTCCCAGAATTGTAAGAGAATCTTATGCAATGACCAGTGCTCGTGAGAGAAAGAAACCCTTATCTAACTGTATTCATCCTGGTTTCACAGGACCAAAACGACAAAACAGAATATTGTTACTTTTTGAGGAAAAGTCTCTCCATCAAATAGATCTTGATTTACAATACAAATACCTTCGTTTTCTCCTAGGGCTTCCTGTTGGAAGTACGTTCCCTAAGCCAAATTTACTTCCCAAACATAATAAGTTAAACACAATTGCAATGTGTAAAAAAGTAGATGCTGGTGGAGAAAGTGGTAGTCTTTCCATTGATACAGAACTGTTAGAACAACATATTTCTTTCAAAAAGCAAAGTCCCCATGAAAACTCATCACTCATCGGAAAATTCCCAGAGCCAACCCTTGTGTGTGCTTCTGACCGTGATCTGCACGGCCTGAGGAAGAAAGATCCTCAAGTTCTTTCAGAGTCAGAATTCCGTGTGACTCCAGAAAAAAACAAACAATATCACGTATGGTTTCAAGAAAGGAATGCATATGAATCTGTTGATTTAAGGACCCAGAAAAATGCTACTGGTTCAGCTGTTTCACATGAAACTCAGATTTCTGAAGATTTTATTGATATTCAGACAGATATTGAGAGTCCAGCTGACTTGGACAAATGTTCATGTCTTGAAGTAAGTGAGAGTGAGGAATGTATGTTTCTGGAAGCCAACACTTATTTAAGTCAGGAATCAGAAAACATTCTATTTGAATTACAGACAGGCATTCCTTTGGAAAATCTCTACAAAATCACAACTGATTTGAAATCATTTTACAGTGAAGATTCAGGTTCCCATTGTACTAGAGAGTGCAGAAAGGAAACCTTAATTATTACATCACCTTCCTGTAAGTCCCACAAAAGCAGGAAATACAGATCATCTTTCAAAATGAAATCTCCTGACTGGTTGTGTCATAGTTCATTAAATACTGTGGAAATTCAGTCTAGGTCATCTAGTGTATCATTCAGTGAAGAGAAACTTCCATGGACTAGCAAGAGCAGAACAAGTTACTCTTTAGCTTCCTTAACTGAATCAAATATTAAATTACATCTTGCAAAAAAACAAGGCACGTCTCACATGCACCCAGAAAGCAAAGAAAGAAAGAAGGCCAGATCTGATTTATTTAGGAAGAACAACAGTCATTGGGACCACAATTACAGTTATACACACAATAAAGAGAAACGTGACAGGAAGAAGAGAGTGTATGATTATGACTCAGAAAGACTGGATTGTTTCCAAAGCAAACATAAATCAACATCAAAACCTCATCACAACGATATCAACTTCTATTCTGAAAGAAAACAAAACCAGCCCTTTTTTTTTGCCTGTGTACCAGCAGACTCACTGGAGGTTATACCCAAAACCATTCGCTGGACTATTCCCCCTGCAACCTTAAAGAAAAGAAACTTCAGAGTTCCCCTAGTGGCAAAGATTTCAAGTTCTTGGAATATATGGAGTTCCTCAAAAAAGTTGCTGGGGTCGCTCTCAGGGTCCCTTACTACAGTTTTTCGCAACTGACATTACCATAGCTAAACTCCTCTGAAGTGGACAGCTGGTCGCTATTGTGATATTCTGTTAATAAAATCATATAATGTCTAATGGCTTCCTCGTGAAGTGTTTTTATATAAAGATAGAAAGTAATCCAATCTTCTAGTGATAGATTGAAATTTGTTATTTACCATTAACAATTTAGAAAGTCCAGGCACTTTTGCTGACTCTGGCAATTTTGCGTACCGTTTCATCAGGAACCACCAGACTTCACCAGAAACGGATACATCAGATATGGTAAGGTGCAAACCAATAGGTTGGGACGCATAAAATGTGTGACTTCACATAGAGATGTCCTTGCTGTTTGTGGTATCCGTATGAGTTTATACTGCACAAACACAAAAACTCTGACGAATCCCATGTCATGCAATTCCCATCAAAAAAGAAAGACTAGTAAATGGATAGTGCATGCTCTGCTCTTTTGAATATATTCTTGTCAGAAGGAAACATCCTTTTTGACTAGATGTTGTAGAGAAAGATTAGCCGCTTATAATTGTACACACCTGATGAAAAGAAGCCTTTTTCTGCCGACTAGTTTCTCATATTGTACATTTCAACCCGTTTCTCCTCTCTTTGCACAATCCTTTGGTCCTGGACACTGTGGGAGGCTTTCATGTTGGGATGTAGCCCCTGACTTTGCACCCTTATTTCACCACCTAGGATATGTCCTTTAAAGTGGGCAGAAAGATTCCTGGAAGCTATTCCTATACTTTGATAGAAATATATATCAAAGTGAAAGTCAATTACACAAATATATAGCCCACTACATCCAGTCTAAATGCACCTAACTCAACTTCCCTAAATCTAATCCCCAAAGTATTTGTAACCTATCCTATACTCACTGACTTGAAGTCAGACGTGATGGAGGGTAAGTCAAAGTGGAAATAATATTTTTAACAAAATTGCAGTAAGCCTATCTTACTTTTACAAATCTTTGGGGCCCTGAAGCTCAAGCTTTTTCAGTTTTTATAGTATATCTGCTTATGCAGATAGCATCAATTTATTATTTTCCAAATTGTAAGCAACAAATTCAAAGTCTACCATATACCATGCCTTGTCCTGGATACTGAACATAACAAAAATTAACAAAGCACAATCTTTAATTTGTTTTAATTTTAATTTTTATGAATACAAAATGGCTGTACATATTTATGGGGTTTATGTGATATTTTGATACAAGCATGCAATGTATAATGATCAAATCAGAGTAATTAGGGTATCTGTCACTCAAACATTTACTATTTTTTAAACTGTCTTTTTTGAGACTAGGTCTCACTATGTTGCCCAGGCTGGTCTTGAACTCCTGGGCTTAAGCCAAGTAAGTGGGATTATAGGTGTGTGATACCACACCTGGATTAACAAAGCATAATCTTTTTCTTTTTTTTGAGATGGAGTCCCGATCTGTCGCCAGGCTGGAGTGCAGTGGTGTGATCTCAGCTCATTGAAATCTCTGCCTCCCAGGTTCAAGCAATTCTCCTGCCTCAGCCTCCCGAGTAGCTGGGACTACAGGCATGCACCACCACACCCAGCTAATTTTTGTATTTTTAGTAGAGACGGCATTTCACCATGTTGGCCAGGACGGTCTCGATCTCTTGACCTCGTGATCTGCCTGCCTCGGCCTCCCAAAGTGCTGGGATTACAGGCCTGAGCCACGGTGCCTGGCCTATTTCATTCTTAACCACAATTACTGAGTGAGATGTGTGTGCCTGTTGGGCATGACATAACTCCTCAAACTTTGGAATTGGATGGAACACCACACTGATTCTTGTGCAATACTTGCTTTTATTTCAGCAATGGCTGAAAACTCAGCTCGACAAAGAAAGTATGTAATGGAAAGGAATGTAAGTACCATGCAATTATAAAACTGTGAACTCTCTTGAGCTAATAATTCATATAGTGTCCAACAGATGCCGCTGTGTTCACAGCTCAAAAATGCTCCATGTCACTGCAGAGCGCATGTTTGGAACTGCTGCTTCAAATTTGTTGCAATGCTTTGTTTTCTGTACTTTGTCCAAAAACAATGGGATGATAAGAGGTGATAAGAGTGAGAGAAGGGGACAATTGAAAGCAGTGAGAGACTCAAGCTGGATTTATGGCATTCTGCCACCAGGTTACCCCACGTACACACAGCCACTCTAATTGGAATCACTTTACATTTGTGACAAAACTCTGGTGGGCCTTAGTACCTTCCCATAATCCATTCTCTCCCCCAACTCTCTTAGTTATTTTATTTATTTTATTTATTTATTTATTTTGAGACAGAGTCTTGCTCTGTTGCCCAGGCTGGAGTACAATGGCATGATCTCAGCACACTGCAACCTCTGCCTACCAGGCTCAAGTGATTTTCCTGCTTCAGCCTCCCGAGTAGTTGGGACTACAGGTGCCTGCCAGCTAATTTTTTTGTTTTGTTTTGTTTTTTTGTTTTGTATTTTTAGCAGATACAGGGTTTCACCATGTTAGCCTGTCTGGTCTCAAACTCCTGACCTCAAATGATCCTGTCCGCCTCGGCCTCCGAAAGTGCTGGAATTGTAGGCACGAGCAACAGAACTTGGCCCTCTTAGCTATTTCATACCTTTGCTTCTCTTCTCAAACTTCGAATACCTTCTACCCACACTCAAAGGCAGATGATCTTGCTTCATACTTCACTGAGAAGAGACTTCACAGACTCTCTTCACATCTTCACCTACATACTTGCCTCTTCACCTATTGCCCACGGATGAACAAAGCCATCTCAAGCCAATGCCTCAATTTACATGCCAAATCTCATTCTTTCTCATTGTCTTACTTCACTAGGGCTGCTATAACAAACTGCCTTACACTGGATAATTACTAAAGAACAAGAATTTATTTCTTACAGATCTGGAGGCTGGGAAGTCCAAGATCTAGACACAGTGGATTCAGTGTCTGGTGAGGGCCTGTTCCTCACTCGCAGCTTCTTGCTGTGTGCTCACACGGTGGAAGGGTCAAAACGGCCAAAAACGCTCCCTCAAGCCATTTTATTTTTTAAGGTTACTAATCCCATTCACCTAGTTGCTTCCTGAAGGCCCCACCACTTAATACTCTTGGATTGGGGATTAAATTTCAATATGAATTTTGGAGGAACGCAGATATTCAAACCAGAGCACTCATACTCATGGAATCACTTCAACATTTCTCCTCTCTCTCTGCTACATTAGCATTTTTTCACCCTCTACCAGATCATTTCCAAGAGCATACATGCTGTTATTTCCTTCATCTAAACAATAAATAAATAAAATTAAAATCATCCATTAACCCTTCTTCCCCTGCCAGTGCCTTCCCCATTTATTTTCTCCTCTTTGCAACAAAAGTCCTCAAAAGAATTATCTGTACTCGCAATCCAATTCCTCTATTCCTGTTGTCCCATAAATCCACTCCAACCTTTCTTTCTCCCACCATTCCACTTAAACTTTTCTTATCAAAGTCTCCAGTAGACTCTACTTTGCAAAATTCAATGCTAGATCTAATTCCAAAATACTATTTTTGATTAGCAGTATTTGACACAGGTGATTGCTGCCTTTTTCTTGAAACATTTTTATTCAGTTGGCTTCCAGGATACCACAGACCTCCGTCATCGGCTCCTACATCTCAGTTGTATGTGCTGGGTTTTTATTTGTTTTTTTTTTTTTTCTTTTTCTTCCTCCATCTTTGGTGATCTTTTTCAGTACCATGGTTTTAAAGGCATTCCGTCTACTGGATTACACCCAAATGTACATCCCCAACCTCAACATTCTCTCCTAAAATCTAGACATGTATGATTGCCCTATTCAATATCCCCACTCGTTTGAATAGTGGATATTTCAAACTTAACGTAACCAAACCAGAGTGCTGATCTTCGTGAGCAAACCTGTTCTACCCATAGTCTTTCCCATCTCGCTTGATGGTAAATCCATCCTTCCAGTTGTTCAGGTCAAAAACCCAAGGGTGTATGTGTTCCACACAAGGAGGAGTAAACACATTCTACCATATCTCTTCCTTCAGCTACAGCTAAAAACCCTGGACGAAACACATAAAATAAATAGCAGAAGACTGAAAAGTGGAGAAAATATGGAAAATTAGCTAGATACTTTAGGATTCAAAAAAGGATATGGAGGTTAGTTTCCTATTTAATTTTTTCACTTGTATATTCTAGACTGGAGAATCTCAGAATCTGGAAACACCATACAAGTAGCAGACAAAAGAAACACCCCAAGAAAAGACTGCTCTTTTTAGCCAAACGACAAGGAAAGGGGGCATTGAGCAGGCCAGAACCTTTTTGACAACACCTGTCTTACTCCAGACAAACATCACAAATAAATCCCATCTTTTTTTCTCTCCACTGGTTACTGTGCCCAGCGCTGGAACTACGGGCAGAGCCCTCATTGCCATCACTGCCCTTGAGCAAACAGGGGATAAATTCATAGTTTAAAATCTTCTGAAAAAGAAATCACCAGTCCCAGACGATTTCGCTGGAGAATCCTACCAAACATTTAAAGAAGGAATAATATTAATTTTACATAATCTTTTCCAAAAAATAGACGAAGAGGAAGCATTTCTCAATTCATTTTATGAAGTCAGCATTACTCTGAAAGCGCAACCAGACAAAAATCATATCAAAAATGGTCGGGCACGGTGGCTCACCCTTGTAATCCCAGCACTTTGGGAGGCCGAGGCAGGTGGATCACCTGAGGTCAGGAGCTCGAGACCAGCCTGACCAACATGGAGAAACCGCATCTCTACTAAAAACACAAACAATTAGCCAGGACATGGTGGCGCATGCCTGTAATCCCAGCTACTCGGGAGGCTGAGGCAGGAGAATCACTTGAACCTGGGAGGAAGAGGTTGCCGGTGAGCCGAGATTGTGCCATTACACTCCAGCCTGGGCAACAAGAGCAAAACACCGTCTCAAAAAAGAAAAAAAAAAATTAGCCAGACTTGGTAGTGTGCACATGTAGTTCCAGCTACTTGGGAGGCTGAGGCAGGAGAATCACTTGAACCCAGGAGGCAGAGTTTGCAGTGAACCAAGATTGCACCACTGCACTCCAGCCTGGGTGACAGAGCAAGAGCAAGAATCCACCTCAAAAAAAAAAAAAAAAAAAAAAAGTACCAAAAAAAGTACAGACCAAAATCTCTCATTAGTGTAGATGCATATCATCTTCAACAAAATACTAGTATATTGAACCCAGCAATATATTTAAAAATGAATATACACAAACGAATGTGTTTTATTCCTAGAATTTAAAGCTGACTCATCAAAAATCAGTCCAATCCATCATATAACAGGCTAAAGAAAAACGACACGATATCCAGTGGTGCAGAAAAAGCATTTGACAAAATTCAACACCTATTCATGATAAAAGCACTTAGTAAACTCGGAAGAGAGGAACTTCCTTATCCTGGTAAAAAGCATCCACAAAGATCAGGCCAGGGATGGTGGCTCGTGCCTGTAATCCCAGCACTTTGGGAGGCCTAGGTGGGCGGATTGCCTGAGCTCAGGAGTTTGAGACCAGCCTGGCCGACAAAACTAAATTCTAGTTTTTCTCTAATAAAAACACAAAAATTACCCGGCTTGGTGGTGCACACCTGCAGTCCAGGCTACCTCGGAGGCAGAGGTTGACACCTTACAGGTGTGAGCCTCTGCGCCTGGCCAATCTCCTGGTTTGAATACTTACTATAATTATGTAAGATGTTATCGTGGGGCCTGGTGTGGTAACTCACACCTGTAGTCCCAGCACTTTGGGAGGCTGAGGCAGGAAGGTCACTCAAGGCCAAGAGTTTGAAACCAGCCTGGGCACTCAGTGAGAACCCATCTTTACAAAAAAAAAAATAAAAACTTAGCTGGGTATGGTGGTGCATGCCTATAGTTCTAGTAACTTGGAAGGTTGAGGCAGGAGGATTGCTGAGCCTAGGAGTTCAAGGTTGCAGTGAGCTTTGATTGTGCCACTGCATTCTAGTCTGGGTGACAGAGCAAGATGGTGTATCTAAAAAAAAAAATGATGTTATCATTTCATTTTTACAGGGTGGTGGGGTGGGAAGCTAGGTGAAATGTACATATTGTTTTTGCAACTTCTTGTGAGTCTAAAATTATTTCAAAATAAAGGGTAAAGAGAAACAACATAGTCTATAACAAAAGACCATAAGCTGGATGGCTTATAAACAACAGAAATGAATTTCCCACAGTTCTGGAGAAGTTTATTTCTCACAGTTCCATGCCCAGTGAAGAGACTCTTTCTGATTCACAGATGGCACCTTTTTGCTGTCTCCTTGAATGTGAAAAGGAAGAACTCTGAGCTCGTCAGCTCTTTATAGGGCATTGATCTCATTCTGGGGGCACCACACTCATGACCGCATCACCCCCAAAAGCCTCACCTACTAATACCATCACATTGAGGATTAGATTTCAATGTGAATTATGAATTAGGTGGGGGTGGCGCAAACATTCAGGTCATAGCAAAAACAAAACAAAACAAAACAAAAAACCTTTTGGCTCCTGTGAAACTCTTCTCCTTCTCTCACATCGCACAGCTAATTCAGGAGAAGACCCAGATCCAAGCTACCATCATGTCTTGCATGGATGAGTGCAATTCCTCTTTGAGGTCTCGCTTCTACTTCTGTCACTGTTCAGCAAAGAAGCCATGGCGATATTTAAAACTTAAGTCAGATCTTTCTGCTACTCCTTATTTCACTCAAAGAAAAACATTGAAGTTTTCACAGCAGCCTCCACGGTCCTACATGATCTGGCTTTCTGATAACCTTCTGAGTTCTTATTTTTCCCTGACTGCTTTCTAGCCACACTGGCCCCCTTGCTGTTCCTTGAACACACCACATATCCTCCACCTAGGGCCTTTGCTGTAGCTCTTCTCTTTCCAAAATGCTTTCCCCGAACAGGTGTGGAATTAATTGAATAATAAAAGTGTTAAAATGAGAAGACCACCATGACGTACCTTCTAAAAGGCTTCCCTTCTTTCACTAAAATATCTTAGATTGGCTTCCCTGGTTGTGACAATCTGGTAACACCCAGGAGTTCCCTTGAATGATATGCACTTCTAGTGTCCACATCGTGGTCCTTTGCATGATCATTTAATAATAGCAACCAGTAGGATTTTTTGGAGATAGTAATTACCTAATCTTGGGCCAGGTAGAGCAAAATGGGCCTAGAACTCATGATTGCTTGGAGCAGTGATTCTTCCAGAGATATCTGTGGGCTATTTGTTCCAGAGATATTTGTTGAGCTGGACAGAAAGGTCAGCAAAGGAAAGAAGCCTACCCATGGGGATGGCCATGCAATGGCAATTTGAGCAGGTAAAGCAACAATTACTATCAGTTTCAAGAGTATGAGTATATAAAAGCAAAACAAAAACCTTGAATCTATGAGTATGACACCATGAGTAAATGTATTAGTCTGTTCTCATGCTGCTGATAAAGACATACCTGAGACTGGGTAATTTATAAAGAAAAAGAGGTTTAATAATCTCACGGTTTTACATGACTGGGAGGCCTCACAATCATGGTGGAAGGCGAAAGTCGCGTCTTACATAGTGGCAGGGAAGAAAGAACTTGTGCAGGGAAACTCCCCCTCATAAAACCATCAGATCTCATGAGACTTATTCACTATCACTAGAACAGCATGAGAAAGCCCCACTTCCATGATTCAATTACCTCCCACTGGGTCCCTCCCACAAGACATGAGAATTGTGGGAGCTACAATTCAAGGTGAGATTTGGGTGGGGACACAGCTAACCCATATCAGTAATGTGAAATATGCCAAAAGACAGCTCTTAAGGCACACCTAATTTGTAATGTTGTCTTTGACATCAGGCAATGCTGTCTAATAAGCAAGCCAGGTTCTGATGACAGTGCAGTGAATTTCTTAAGTGCAAATTACTTAAAACAAACGCTTCTTGCCCCACTCGTCTTCAGACTTATTCAAATTAGTATGATTACAAAGAAAAAAGCATTCTTTTTAATCAGAGGGGAGATCCTCATGCTCGCTTCTGCATCTTCCAGACATTCTGCCTCTATCAGAAAATCTTCTCTGCTATCAGCCTCCACCACAAGCCTCTTATGCTCTCCCATGGACGTAATATTTTGAAACAAAATTCAGAAAGTTTTACAGCTGAATTTGCTTTTTAGCCCTAAAACACACTTCTGTGGAAGGAGTAAAATTAAGCTGGATACTTCCTTGAGTGGTGGAAGGAAAAGGGGAATTTACAGGGAAAAGGAGAAAAATCCTTGAAATGAACCTCTCGAGATATTCTCCAGGCACACAAGTCGAAGAAAAACTATTCCTGGTAAAGGGAAAGTGGCATGATCCCCTGTGGCTTGGCTCTCTACCCTCTCTTCTTTCTGCACTGAAGCTAGAGAGCTCCTCACAGCACTTTGAAAAACACTAAATAGTGGCTGAAATAGATGGAGCTCAAAGAATGTGCTGTTCCATCCACAACCAACACAAATAATGGATCCTTACAAATAGAACTGAAATGTTAACTGCATCCCAAATTAATGGTGCTGAAAAGAATGTATTATAGACCAGTGTCTCAGTCTAAATGTGGATGATACAGTCATCACTGTGCCCAGACATCTGGTACATAAACACTTGGATATTTTGGAACAGGGTGAACAAACACAATGGCAAATCTCTGAAAGGCGACTGGCCAACTGAGCAGAGAGGTTAGCAGAACTGACCAGCACATGGAAACAAGTTTTGCTTGCCCGTTGACAGGACATGACTTGATTGCATAATGTTGAATTTTTTTCCTTTTTTTTCCTCCTTTTTGTTTGTCCTTCATGTCAGATGGGTAATGTGCTGACATCATAACAATGTTGGAGGGAGGCACATCTCATATGTGAGTGTGAAAACCCAATCGTCACATGTATAAACCACAAAAGGGTCTCAATATACCTTTAAATAGGAATCTCAAATTTTAAAATATTTTGAAAACACTGAGCCTTATGTCAATACCGAAAAGTCAACTTTGAAATGAAAGGTTGTTTAAAATATTCTATTAGGCCACTTCAGAGTCTTCAAGGGGTGGAAGCTATTGCTATCTCCCTATCTTTTGTAAAAACAAAAACAAAAACAAAAAACATAAACGGGGTAGATAACCTCTGAGTAAATTTGATAGGTGCAAAATTCTCTCTTTAATTATTTCCCCAATAATTATCTATCCTTTTTATCCAACATGATAAAGAGTACTTATCTTATTGTACCAGATACCATAGTATTTTAAAAGAACATTTAAAATATGAATAATATATCGTAGATAAAATACTCAAAGGAAAGATCTGGAAAACCTGTAATACTAGTGCAATGAAATTAACACAGCTTTGGAATCAGACAAGCCAGAATTTGGTTCTTGTAACCAATTTATCAGTGGCATCTTGAAACCAAAGCAGTCTCAGTGACCATCAGAAAACCAAGGCCACTGTGTACATGTGCAGATGGGGGAGCCTGGGACTGAAGACCTTATTCTTTATCTTATACTTGGAAGAATCCTAGTAAAATCCTAGAATTAATGTTCTGACACGAAGACAGGCAAGTCACTGACTTGCCAAAGAATCACATCATTTTTGAAGCGAGAGGTACTTTGGTCTCATCATCCAACCAACCAATTTGACTTGATGGTTAGAGTGGACAGAGGGTCAGAAGTATTGGTTCATGCGCTAGTTGTATGTAAGTATTGTCTGTGTGTGTGTGTGTGTGTGTGTGTGTGTGTGTGTGTGTGTGTTCATCCTTACTTTATTGGTGGGCCAGTCCCAGTCCCATCTTAAACTCCAAAGAGTGTGAAACATAGGAGGAGAGCAATTCTGTTACTTTGCAGCAACCTAGTGATAGAGCTACACAATTTAACATTCAGTTTCTTCCTAGAATTCACAGTTCACTGCAGGGAGAACATACCACCAAAGCCATTTTTTCTAATTTCATTTTGAGACTCATATGCATTTCATATTTAAGATTATTACTGGTTTTACTAAAACACTGTCAAATATGTATTCCTGGTTCCTTTTGTGCACCATATGAACATACCCATGACTTTTCTAGCAACTTAAATGGGTTCCCCCTAAATATGTATAAAAGCATAACACTATGACAGGTCTTGCCCTGTCACCCAGGCTGGAGTACAGTGGCGCAATCTCAGCTCACTGCAGCCTCCACCTTCCAGGCTGAAGTGATCCTCCCACTTCAGGCTCCCAAGTAGCCGGGACTACAGGTGCACACCACCATGCCCAGCTAATTTTAATTTTTGTAGAGACAATGTCTTGCCATGTTGCCCAGGCTGTTCTTGAACTCCTGGGCTCAAGCAATCCAGCTGCCTCAGCCTCCCAAAGTGCTGGGATTACAGGAGTGAGCCACTGCGCCTGGCTCATTAGTCTATTTAAATGATGCATATCATCATAGGATTGCAAGAATTATTACAAAATAAGCCATATCACCTCTTCTTGCTGACAAAAATAGACTGGAACTCTGGAAAGGGAAACTTCCCCTTGATCCAAGAATCTGCACTGATTATGAGCTGCTGCACAGGAAATTTACCAGGCCTCAGCATTACTCTGTGTCCGTTCTAAGTTAACGTGTCATCAATTCTTCAAAACTCAGCTGTTGCTGGCATATCATTTTCCAAAGGGAGAAGATAAGTTGCAACATCCATCCAAACATGAAATAATACCGTCTTGATGTACATAGCAAAGCTAAGTAACCATACCGCGTGTGACCATTCATTAGGGAAATCTGCCTGCCCACACAGCTGGGAGGCTCATCAGCCCACATGCATTGAGCACAAGGCACTCTTTTTTTTTTTTTCTTTTTCCAGACAGGGTCTTACTCTGTTGCTCAGGTTGGAGTACGGTGGTGCAGTCATAGCTCACTGCAACCTCAAACTCTAGGGCTCAAACAATTCTTTCACCTCAGCCTACTGAGTAGCTGGGACTGCAGGTGCATGTCACCACACCTGGCCAGTTTTTTAATTTTTTGTAGGGATTGAGTCTTGCTATGTTGCCCAGGCTGGTATCGAACTGCCTTGGCCTCCCAAAGCTCCGGGATTGCAGGTGTGAGCTGCCACCAAAGAACTCTTTATATACGTAGGGTCATCTAATTCTTACAGCAGCCCTGCTATTATTACTTCCATTTTATAGATACGGAGACTGAGGCTCAAAGGTCAAATAACTTGCCCAAATTTACCAATTAAGGGGCAGCGTCTCAGTTCCACCCTTGGTCTAATTCCAAAGCCTCACTTAGAGAACAGAATGTACAATTCACATCACCTTTAACCTGCACGTTGTGCACATGTGCCCTAGAACTTAAAGTAGAATAAAAAATAAAAAACGATCGGGGTGAGATTTCAAAGGCAGTTACTTCAGGCTGCACTTTCATACGTAGAGAAGAGCCAATCACTCGCTTCCCGTCTGAAAAGTTCTAGGAGCTCCAGGCTCTTTCCTTGAACTGTCCTTGAACACACTCCTGCTTTTCCAGAGCTGTTGCTCCTCTCAGGTCAGCAGAAGCACATGGGGAAGTGGCAGGACCCTGACATGGCAGCCAAGAGACGTGGGGTCAGGCCCAGCTCTGTTACTATCAGCCAGAGCTTCCTGAGTTTTCTTTTGCAAAGTAAGAGTATTGTACTAGATCCATGATTTCAGCCATGCTATATCCAAACTCAAATAACAGATGCCCGACTTTTTAGTTAGCTTAATCTCAACAGTCTCTTTCTACCCTAAAATGCCATAGTTTGCAGTGATTTCTCACGAAGCCCTCCTTCATAGCTCACCCAGCCCACTGTGATCTCTCTCTCCTCTGAATTCATGACTCATCCTCGCCATATAAAATGCTACCCCAACATTTAGCAAGGCTGGGACAAGAATATAAAGGGAGAACCATGTAGCATTTGTCTAAATATGTAAAATTTATAAATCAAACTAATAAGCTGTCATATATGCTCTATTATTCTACCCTGTCAAAATCATCTTTAGCCTGCACTGAAAGCCAGGCTTGAATTTAGAATCCTCAGAGCTCCTGGAGGCCTGTTCTGGAAAGTGACAGTGAATGCAGAGCCACTCTCGGTCTAGGACTCTGGCCCGCAGCCCTCCCAACTTTATCTCCAACCTGGCTCTGTTTCCACAGCAAGAAGAGGAGTCCCAGGTGTCGACACACCAACACACACACATGCCATCAACCTACACACACACACACACACACACACACAGAGCTGTCTCTTGCCTACCACTGGGTTCCTTGGAGAACAGATCCGAGAAGAGGCACGTTCAGGAGTTGTGCCTCTTCCCAGATGTGGCTTAGAGTTGGCTCAGGACTTTTTGGACAGGGTATTCTGGAATCCCAGCAGCACAGAGCAGGGTCCAGAAGAAGGTGGGTGGCCCCTTACTTCCTGCCTCCCCTCGCCCCTCTCACACACACCATGCACTCCTTGCTTGGAAGGTGGCCTTTGGATGGAAGAAAAGCCAGGCTCTTGAAGACATGTGTGCAGAGCAGGGGACCCTGTTGTTGGAGTGCGAAGGCTGCACTAACTTCCTGACATGACTTTCATCCTTTCTTACCTTTACCTCACCTACTTTCCTCTTGTCACATATCATCTTGAGAAAGTTCTGCTTCCTATGAGTCCCAACCTTTCCCTAACTATCAGGGGTGGATAACTGTCTTAGTGTGTTCAGGCTGCTTTAACAAAATACCACAGACTGGGTGGTTTGTAAACAATAGACATTTATTTCTCACAGTTCTGGGGGCTGGAAGTCCAAGATCAGGGTGCCAGCATGGTTGGGGGTCTGGTGAAGGCCCTCTTCTGAGTTACAAACTGTGGTCCTCTCGTTGTATCCTCACATGGTGGAAGCAGGGCAGGAGAATTCTCTTGGGTCTCCCCTCTAAGGGTATTAATCCCATTCATGAGGACTTCACCCTCATGACCTAATCACTTCCTAAATGTCCCACCTCATTATGCCATCCTAATGAGAGATTTCAACACATAAATTTGGAGGAGGAAGTGTACAAACATTCTGTCCATAACATAAATAATTGAATATTTTACTTTCAGGCTATTGAGTTTTTCCTCTGCAAAATGCTTTTTCTGTTACAAAAATCTTTATTTAGAATTTATACAGAGTTCTAAAAACCTAAACAATCCATAATCAACCATTTAGATTTAACTGTAGATCACAAGAGTCAGAGCTATAAAGTATTTCTTCACTTAGTGTTTCCTCATCTTTAAGTCAATCTTCTAATTCATTTGTGGTTTACTGTAAATAGATTTCTCCAGCATATTCATCACATAGAATATGAAAGCTATACTCTCTGAAACCATGTATATCCATGCATATGTTTCTGTTGCTACCTAGATGAAGGATACTTTGGCTGGGTATGGAAACCTTAGCTTGTAGTCTTTTTCTAGCACTAGTTAATATATACAATCCAACTGTTTCCTAGCTTCCAGTGATGACAGACGAGGCATTCCACACAACTCCAAATCCTTTGCTTTAGTAAGTTTCTTATTTTCAGTCTGGAAGCTTTTCAGTTTCATCTTTATGCTTAGAGTTCAGCTATTTTACTAGGAAGTGCCTAGATCTGGGCCTTCATAATCTTTTCTGAAGAGGCATGCACCCTCTCCTTTTATAAAGTTGTGTCTCTCTCCTACTTACGGGTCTCTTCATCTATTACCTGTCCAGTGTTTGCCCCTCTGTTGGTTTCTTTTTCTTCTCCTGGAACTTCTATTATTTGCATGTGAAGTTTCTTAGATCTGTCTTCCAAGTTCCTCATCTTTCCCCTCACAATTTGTGTCTGTTTTGAAATTAGCTTTCATTTGATTTCCTAGGTCACAAATTTGTGTGTCAACAATAAATAACCTCTCTTCAGTTAATCTACTGAATATTTTAAAGGAATCATTTGCTTTGATGGAAGTAAAACTTTTATTGAGGGATAACACACATACATGAAAATGTACAGATTATACATGTCCTACTCAATATATTTTTGTGAAGAGAACAAGAAAATAACATAATAGATTATATAATAAACCAAAATAGAAATTATAAATCAATGGTTTATAATTTCTCTTTCATCACATAGCATATGAGAGCTATACTCTCTGAAACCGTGTATATCCACGCATATGTTTCTGTTGCTACCTGGATGAAGGATACTTTGACTGGGTATGGAAACCTTAGCTTGTAGTCTTTTTCTAGCACTAGTTAATATATGCAGTCCAACTGTTTCTTAGCTTCCAGTGATGACAGACAAAGCATTCAACACCACTCTAAATCTTTAGCTTTAGTAAGTTTCTTATTTTCATTCCGAAAGCTTTTCAGCTTTTCAGCTGATAAATCAATGGTCTATAATTTCTCTTTTCATTTATTATTTAATCTGTTATGTAAAAGACTTTAAGTTATTTTATAGAAATTTTAAACATGCACAAGATTGCAGAGAATAGCACATGAACTCTAGCACACTGCTCCCCAGATTCAACAGTTCTCAAGAGTTTTCCATACTTACCTACCCACGTCCATTTTCTTTTTCTTTGTTAAAGTATTTTAAAGAAAATCCTAGACAACATGTCCTTTCTCTTCTGCATACTTTAGCCCCTAAAGTATAACAGCATTATCTTCCTTGCTCCCGATGTTATCACACCTAATAAAATTAACGATAATTCTTCAGAGACATTTTATAATCAGACCACGATTAGATTCTTCCAGTTGTCTCAAAAATACTTGTACAGGGTCGGGTGCAGTGGCTCACGCCTGTAATCCAGGCATGGTGGCACATGCCTGTAATCCCAGCTACTTGGGAGACTGAGGCAGGAGATTCGCTTGAACCTGGGAAGCAGAGTTTGCGGTGAGCCAAGATTGCACCAATGTACTTCAGCCTGCGCAATGAGAGTGAAACTCCATCTTAAAAAAAAAAAATACTTGTGCAGATTGTTTATTCAAATTAGGATCAAATCAAAGTCCATTCATTTCATTTGCATATTGTAATTTCTAAGTCTTTTTTAATCAAATTGATTCCTCCCTCTCTCCCTCGCTTTCTGACGTTGGCTTGTTTAAGAAGCCAGACAAGCTGTCCTATAGAATGTCCCATATTTTGATTTCTTTTTTGCTTCCTTGTGGTTTTAACTTCCTTCTTTAGCCCTTGTGTTTCTCTAGAGGCTTAGTTAGATTCAGGCTTAACTTTTTTTTTCTGGCAAGAATACATTACAGTTGGTGCTGTGTGCTTCATATCACATTACATCAGGAGGCACCAAATGATCGGTTTCCATTTTTAGTGATGCTGAGATTGATCAAAGAATTCAAGTAGTGACAGCCAGACCCCTCCATTCTTCCCCACCAACCAATCCTGAAGTAATGTTATCCTCTGGTGACTGCTGTGCGACTCAATTGTCTCACTAGGGATGGCAAAGCGACGGTTTTCTCATTCTGTCATTCCTTATTAACTTATTAGCTGGAATTCCTCAGTAAATAATAATTTTCTCTCTCCAATTAGAGCTATTTAATTATCCTGAAAGACAAGATGAGTGCTTAATTCATCTCTTTTAATTGTAAATTTTCAGAGTAAGGAATTGGTGTCCTGGTATTTGCAATAGTGTCCAATGAGCTGGATCTCTCTTTTTCTCATATGTTCAATTTATTCATTTACTTGAATGAATATATTTTTCTTATTCATGCCCAAATTGTGCCCTTTTGGTATGACTTTATACTTGTTTCTCTTTTGTCATACGGAAAATTTTGGTTATTAATAACATTAGTCTAATTATCTATTTTTATTATCCTACACTATGTAAAAATTTCAAAATACTAGTAATACAGTATACCTACTTAAAATTAGACTACCCAGTCAACTCCAACATTTACTCACACTTGTATTTGCCCTTAGAATATATCTCTATAAGCACGCATAGTCAAAATATTATGTTCTAAAATCACTTGAAACAACTCTTTTGTCTGTATGCCATACATATTGACTCATTTATTGTTGTTTGAATTTAATTTTAATTTTTAAGCTTTTTTTTGAGATGGAGTCTCACTCTGTCGCCCAGGCTGGAGTGCAGTGGCACGATCTCAGCTCACTGCAAGCTCCACCTCCCAGGTTCCCGCCATTCTCCTGCCTCAGCCTCCCAAGTAGCTGGGACTACGGGCGTCCGTCACCATGCCCAGCTAATTTTTTGTATTTTTAGTAGAGACGGGTTTTCACCGTGCTAGCCAGAATGGTCTCAATCTCCTGACCTCGTGATCCACCCGCCTCGGCCTCCCAAAGTGCTGGGATTACAGGTGTGAGCCACCGCACCCCACTTAGTTTTTAAACTTTTATTTTATTTTTGAATTGTCTCTGAAATCAAAGCTATATAGCAAATGACTCTCAAGAGAGTCCTGCTTACATTCCTGTCCCTTCATTCTACTTCCTCCCTCTCCATAAAAGCAGCCATTTTTGTTAGCTTTAATTTTATCTTTCTAGTCTTTCTTTTAACAAATATAAGCAGTACTTGCATTCTCCTTGCTTGCTTGCACATTGGGTTGCATACTATATATTTTTTATTTTGAGACAGGGTCTCACTGCGTTACCCAGGCTGGAGTGCAGTGGCATGATCACAGCTCACTGCAGCCTCTACTTCCCAGGCTCCAGCAATCATCCCACCTCAGCTTCCCAAGTAGCTGGGACAAGAGGTGTGTACCACTACGCCTGGCTAATTTTTGTATTTTTGGTAAAGATGGAGTTTTGCCATGTTGTCCAGGCTGGTCTCCAATTCCTGAGCCCAAATGATCCACCTGCCTCAGCCTCCCAAAGTGCTGAGATTATAGGCGTGGCCACTGTGCCCAGCTGGTTGCATACTATATGTACTATTTTCAGTGTACTTTCTTCATTTAGCAATATATCCACCACTCACTCCACAGCAGCATGTGGTGGCCCTCCTCATGCCTCTTACTGCTACATGGCATTACATTAGGAAAATGTGTCACAGTTTATGTAACCAGTCCCCTAATTAGATGCATAAATCATTTTATATTTTTGCTAGTGTGCCTTTGGGAAATTGAATTGCTGGGTCAAAGTATAAATGCATATAATTTTTTTCTAGACATTGACAAATTATTCTCCATTTTACATTGCTACCAGTTTTAGAGTGTCTGTTTCTCCAGTCTCTTGTCAACAAAACTTATTGTCAAACCTTTGGATTTTTGTTACTATGACAGATTAAAGCTGGGGACAGTTGCTCATGCCTCCAATCCCAGCACTCTGGGAGGCCAAGGCGGGCGGATCACGAGGTCAGGAGTTCAAGACCAGCCTGGCCAACATAGTGAAACTCTGTCTTTCCTAAAAATACAAAAAGTAGCCTGGTGTGGTGGCAGGCACCTGTAATCCCAGCTACTCGAGAGGTTGAGGCAAGAGAATCACTTGAAACTGGAAGGCAGAGGTTGCAGCGAGCCGACATCATACCACTACATTCCAGCCTGGGCGAAAGGGTGAAACTCCATCTTGGAAAAACAAAAAAAACAAAAAACAGTTTAAAATGAAATCTCAATGTAATTTGACTTACATTTATTTTACCTGCGTGCAATTCAGCATTTTTTCGTATGTTTAAGGTCATTTTTATTTTTCTTTGAACTTTATATTTTTGTACATTGTTTACTGTAAGTTAATTTGTACATCTTTTAAACAAATTTTCAGAGACCGATATGGTTTGGCTTTGTGTCCCCACCCAAATCTCACCTTGAACAGAGATCTAGCCCTTTATCAGAGACTTAAATTGCAAATATCTTTTCCTAGTTTGTTCATTCATCTTGTGATCTTGCATCTGAATTTTTTTTTTAGATGGAATCTCGCTCTGTCACCCAGACTGGAGTGCAGTGGCATGATCTCGGCTCACTGCAATCTCCACCTCCCAGGTTCAAGCCATTCTTCTGTCTCAGTATCCTGGATAGCTGGGATTACAGGTGTGTGCCACCACATCCAGCTAATTTTTGTATTTTGAGTAGAGACGGGGTTTCACTGTGTTGGCCAGGCTGGTCTCGAACTTCTGATCTCAGGTGATCCACCCTCCTTGGCCTCCCAAAGTGCTGCAATTACAGGCGTGAGCCACTGCACCCAGCCTCGCATCTGAATTTTTTATCATACAGTATTATTTAAATCTTACGTGGTCAAATTTGTACCTTTTTTTGAGACAGAGTCTTGCTCCATTGCCTAGACTGGAGTGCAGTGGGGTAATCATAACTCACTGTAACCTCAAACTCCTGGGCTCAAGCAATCCTCTTGTGTCAGCCTCCCGAGTAGCTGGGACTATGGGTACATGCCACCATCCTGGCTAATTTTATAATTTTTAGTAGAGACGAGGTCTCGCCATGTTGCCCAGGCTGGTCTCTAACTTCTGGGCTCAGTGGATTCTCCTGCCTTGGCGTCCAAAAGTGTTGGAATTACAGGTGTAAGCCACTGGGCTCAGCCTAAATTTGTACATCTTTTAGACATTGGTTTTGGATTTTCAATCATGGTTTTAAAAGTTTTCTTAAATCACAAGTTATAAAGAAATTAACACATCCCTTCTAATACTTATAGTTTCATTATTTACATTTATATTTCATCCATTTGGAATTTATTCCTGTGTATTTTTTTCCACATAACTCAATATTATTTATTAAATAATTCAAAACTTCCCCATGACTTGAGATAATACCTTCACTATTTATTGAACTTCCGTAACCATATATGTCTGTTTCCAGATGTCCTATTCAAATGCAAACTTTGGCCTGTTTTTCTATCACATATCAATACCATGAAGCTTTGAATATAGAAGTTTTATAATGTTTTAAATATCTGATGGGATTAGCCTCCCATATTGTGCTTTTTTCCAGAACTTTCTTTGATAGTCTTGTTTATTAATTTTACTTATTTATTCATTTATTTTTTGAGACAGAGTCTTGCTCTGTCATCTAGGATGGAGTGCAGTGGCACGATCCTGGCTCACTGCAGGCTCCACCTCCCAGGTTCAAGCGATTCTCCTGCCTCAGCCGCCCAAGTAGCTGGGGTTACAGGCATGCACCACCACACCCAGCAAATTTTTGTATTTTTCAGTAGAGACAGGGTTTCGCCATGTTGACTTGGCTGATCTCGAACTCCTGACCTCAAGTGATCCGCCTGCCTTGGCCTCTCAAAGCGCTGGGATTATAAGCATGAGCCACCTTGCCCAGCCTATTAATTTTTTATTTAACACAAACACTATAATCTAGCTCCAGAGGGCAAAACCAGCATTTTTAATGGAATTGCGTCAGATTTATATAGTAAGGGGGAAATTACATCTTAAGGAATTAAGTCCTCTTATCAAGAACGTATTGTGTTTTTCCAGTTGTTTAAGCCAACTTTGTGTCTTTTATTAGTATGCTGTATAATGTTACTCCAGTCAGTAATGAGCCGCGTACATGACCAAACTACCTGACTAAGGAGTGTGGACCAGGAAGAGATGAAAGAGATAGGGTCAGAAGTCTTTTAAATCAAGTTTTCAGGAGGCTGTTCCAATGATCAACAATATCAGATGCCGGTGGGTGTTAGGGAGAGAAAGGGCCATTGAGTTTTGCTGGTGGTTCACAGAGTTGAAAATATGGCAAAGATTAACTTCCAGGGCCACAATGATGTGACCAGAGTTGGTTAATGGAACTTGAACAATAACACCATAACCTGAAAAGGTGTCAAGAGTTTCAGGGCACCACCATAGTCCCATGAAGGGCCCAAAGGTCAGGCTGTGGGGGGCGGCAGGGACAGCACACCCTGCCATGAAATCGCCCCGTTGTGAGGCAAGTAGGTCAACTTGTGTCAGGAGCTTAGTGGGAACCCCGCATCATAAACATGGAGCCCTGCACGTCGTGCCCATCCACAGTGGTGGGTGCGTTCCCACATTCAGCACAACAACGGGTCCGAGGAGCAACGTGGCCATCTGCCTAATGCAGACTCCACCAGCAGCTTGGCTCTAATTGGTCTCATCAGAGAAGGGGCCCTGACCGTTTCCATCTATGTGAGTGACCCAGATGTTTCTCTCAGAAGTCACGATTTGTTTCCACAGTTTGTGTGACCTGCAGACGGGATGCTGTTAATCTGGAATCTGTAGTTTTCCAAGTGAGACTGACCAAACACTTAGCCATTGACAACAGCCCAAGAATGACTAAAAATAGGGCAAGTTGCATCAAAGGCAGTCTTGGCTGGACGTACAAGAACAGCCATGCATTCTGCTTCTGAGCAGAGAGCTCACATCTGTTTTTGGATCTGTGTAGTCCCAGCAGCTCAGGGGACACCACTGGGGTTCAGCTTGGAAAAACCATCAGTGACCCAGGCCCCTGCATTTAGGGGAACCTCTGTAAAGGGAGGGCCCCAGGAAGCCATAGCTTTGCCTCAGGTGGGAGATAGCATTCCCCTCAGAGGGCTTGTGTCCACTGTTTTGTGTACAGCCAAGATGCTGCTGGGGCCAGGCTGTCCGAATTCCATTTTCCAGCCTAGGCTTATTGGACCCTTCTCACCATGTTAGTGATTGAGTCTGGCTTTAAACAGACCAGAGAGTCACAACGGCTTTACAGGTCAGGTGTGCAGTTCAACTAGAGGACAAGACCAAGCTGATAGCTGATTTTCAGAAGGAGTCTGCCTGGTGGTCACAACAGGGAAGTGATGAGTTCAACACTTCTGGGTGTGTGTTTGGGTGGAGGGTGTCTCCCATTGCCAGGGACTCCATTTGGCATAATCATTGGTCACCGTGACCTGAAGCTCAAAGGAACCAGGAGTGCATGAATCTCCTAGGGCACTAGCATGTCTCTGCAGGTGGCTCTTCCCAATCAGAATCATCCCCTCTGGCACTTTCAGGACAGGGAGTATCAGGCATGTCAGTTCCCATCATACCTCTAGATGGAGAAGGAACTATAGCAGCTGCACTGATTAATTTTATACCTTACAAGAAAAACGTAAATTTTATATTCCTGTTGGAAGGACCCTTTGTATGTATTTCTGCTTAGGTGCAATCAGGAGAAAGAAACCAGCCAGTAATTTAAACAGGGAAAGTTGAATGTAAAAGAATTAGATATAACAAGGGATTGGAATAATGAGGCATTGACTAGTAAAACGAGAACCCTAAAAAATGTGGAAATAACAAATATAAGCAGCAGCCTCCATGCTTAAGGCCGAGATAGAAGTTGCCTCTCCCCTCAAAAGGGCTGAGATCCAGAGCCTGTTGAGAGGGCGTGGCCATGGCTCACTGGATTGCGGAGAAGTCGCTGTGGTGCTGCTGCTAGTCACATTGGTCAGAAATCTGCCCCAGAGGGTTCTGGGAAAGCTGTTTGTAGGGAAGGGCTGAGCTACAAAACTACTCAAGGGTGCTGGTAGGGGGGTGAGTTGCTGCTGCTGGGTGCTGCTGGCTGCCATGCCTTGCGGAGACTGAGAACTAGAGAGGTGATGAGCTCTGCAGGAGCTGGGTCCTGGGGAAACCATGGCTCTAAAGGAGCTGCACACTGGGGAAGCCGCCAGTCTGCAGGAGCACACCTGAACCAAGGGGCAAAACCCTCTCCTCTGTCTAGTCCACTGACAAAGTTTAGCATTGTTCCAGCTGGCAGAGTATTGAAAGGGCCCGCATCCATTTGCAAAGAGTGGGCAAAAAGGGTGAATTTGGAGCTGAAAGGTGGTAAGTGCATGATTGACACAGTGCATCTGTTGTAAGGGACCTCTACTTGTATCTGTATCTTTAAAAAATAACTGGAAGCTAATAGGAGAAAATATTAAGTTAACATTCTATGTGGTGGAAATTTTGGTATTTCTTATATTCATTTTATAACTTTCTATATGTTTTAAATTTAGTAAAGAAAAATCTTAGTGAGAAAAAGTGATCGGTATATAGTAGTTCAATCTCTCTAAAGTAGAGAGTATAAGAGTCTTAAGCATCTCTCTACTTGAAAAGAAACTGACTTGCATAATTTTTAAAAATTGTGTGACCTAAATTCTGTTGAAGAAATAAAAAGACGTTGTTCCCAGTTTTCATTCGTACATTCATTTATTCTTTAAACTTTTTTTTTTTTTGAGACGGAGTCTCGCCCTGTAGCCCAGGCTGGAGTGCAGTGGCCGGATCTCAGCTCACTGCAAGCTCCGCCTCCCATTCTCCGGCCTCAGCCTCCCGAGTAGCTGGGACTACAGGCGCTGCCACCTCGCCCGGCTATTTTTTGTATTTCTTAGTAGAGACGGGGTTTCACCGTGTTAGCCAGGATGGTCTCGATCTCCTGACCTCGTGATCCGCCCATCTCGGCCTCCCAAAGTGCTGGGATTACAGGCTTGAGCCACCGCGCCCGGCCTATTCTTTAAACTTTTAATGAGCATTTTTTTCCATGCCAGTAACCAGACCGGGTACAAGGTCTCAACCCTCACGTTCCTTACAGTCCAGTGGGTAGGAGGCAGAGGCAGATTCTCAGATAATTAAAGTGGACTTGATGCAGGTGATGCCTCGTTGTGATGCAGGAAACAGTAAGAATTATCTAGGTAAAGAGAGGCAGGACACATTTTTCAGATAATGAATTAAATGTTTGGGAAGAAAAATGTCTAGCCCAGTTTGTCACTTATGAAATAATTAACCCAAGAGAATGGAAAAATGTTACACTCTAAATAAAGAATGTCTGTAGACATGAGCTATATTTTAAATAAAATCATTAATAAGTTTGATGGAGTCGAAGTTTTTATAAATGATTTATGAACCTACAGCTCCTATTGTGCCAGAAAAGCTAAAAAAAGAGAGGCTATATTTGGGCCTCAGTCAGTTTCTTGGCTATCTGCTAATGTTGATGGTTTTAAGTGGTTGGGATAACGTGGCATGCATTTCAGACTAGAATCAACACATTCTGGGACAGGTGACATAGACAGCTTTCATGAGATGAGCGTTTTATCACATTCATCTTCTGTAAAGTGAGAGCAGTGTGACATTTCCTTGCTCTCCTATTCATCCTGGGCTTCTTAAAGAGATATTACAACATAAACTTGAGGTTTTCTATGCATGTGTAACTGAGTATTTCTGACTTTATTGTCTCTGTATTAAGGCATGCTGTAATTCTTTCTTTTGGGAGCAATCCCTGTGTTGTTATTCCAATACCTAGAGTGATTCATACGTCTGGAATGACAAGACGATCCCATATTGGAGCCACTAATAATGCCATCGTTATTGCTGTGCTGGGAAGGGATCCAAGACTAGTAACTAAATCAGCTGATCTTTAATGTGTGTAAAGCACTTAAGCTACCCTGCAATTCAGGGTTTCAACTTGCACAGACTTGACGATTGAATTCTGATTTCCACTCAGGGTTTTCTATTAACATTGTGAGAAAGGATTAGTAAAATATTAACTTATGGAATTTTGTTCTGGGAGAACTAAAACAGAAGCTAACCTATTATTGCAAAGAAAGTCTCTTAACTAAAACGTTAAATCTTGAAGAATATCTTTGCTATTTACTTTTATTATGTGTGCAGTTATTAAAAGGACGTTTTTAGAGTATTTTTAGGCTTACAGCAAAATTGAGCAGAAAACACATAGACTTCCCATACACCCCACATGCCACTCACCTCTCCCCAGCCTCACCCACTATCAGTATCTCACACCAGAGTGTACATTTGTCACAATTGATCAACTTACATTGACACTTTACCACCCAAAGTCTATAGTTTACATTAGGGTTCACTCTGAATGTACATTAAGACAAATATATGACATGTACTCACCATTATCCTCTCATATAGAGTAGTTCCACCACCCTCAAAGTCCTCTGGGTTCTACCTATTCATCCCCCGCAACCCCACCTCCTGGAAACCACTGATCCTTTTACTGTCTCCATTGTTTTGCATTTCCCAGAATGCCATATGGTTGGAATCATACAGCATGCAGCCTTTCCAGACTAGCTTTTTTCACTTAGTAATATGCATTTAAGATTCCTCCATGTCTTTCCATGGCTTGATCATTTCTTTTTAGTGCTGAATAATAATCCATTGCCTGGATGTTCTACAGTTTACTTATCCATTCACCTATTGAAGGACATCAGGGTTTCTTCGAATTTTTGGCAATTACAAATAAAGTTGCTTTGGAACCAACCCAAATGCCCATCGGTGATAGACTGGATAAAGAAAATGTGGCACATATGCACCATGGAATACTGTACATCCATAAAAGGAATGAGATCATGTTATTTTCAGGGAACACGGATGAAGCTGGAAACCATAATTCTCAGCAAACTAACACAGGAACAGAAAACCAAATGCCGCCTGTTCTCACTCATAAGTGGGAGTTGAACAATGAGAACATATGGACACGGGAAGGGGAACATCACACATCAGGGCCTGTCGGGGGCTGGGGGGCTAGGGGAGGGATAGCATTAGGACAAATATCTAATGCATGTGGGATTTAAAACCTAGATGACTGGTTGATAGGCACAGCAAACCACCATGGTACATGTATACCTATGTAACAAACATGTACATTCTGCACATGTAACCTGGAACTTAAAGTAAAATAAAAAAATAAAGTTTAAAAATAAAGTTACTATAAACATTCATGCACAGGGTTTTTGTGGACATAAACTTAGGGTTCCATAAGTTTTCAGCTCATTTAGGTAAATACCAAAAACCTTGTTTGCTGGATTGTATAATAAGAGTACGTTTATTTAGTTTGGTAAGAAACCACCAAGCTGGGCCAGGTGTGGTGGCCTATAATCCCAGCACTTTGGGAGACTGAGGGGGGTGGATCACAAGGTCAGGAGATCGAGATCCTCCTGGCCAACATAGTGAAACCCCGTCTCTACTAAAAATACCAAAAATTAGCCAGGTGTAGTGGTGGGCGCCTGTAATCCCAGCTACTCAGGAGGCTAAGACAGGAGAATCGCTTGAACCTGGGAAGTGGAGGTTGCAGTGAGTCAAGATCGCGCCATTCCACTGCAGCCTGGACAACAAGAGTGAAACTCTGTCTCAAAAAAAGAAAGAAAGAAAGAAAGAAAATCACCAAACTGTCTTCCAAAGTTGCTGTACCATTTTCGCATTCTCACCAGCAATGAAAGAGACTTCCTATTGCTTTGTATGCTCACCAGCATTTGGTATTGTCAGTGTTCTGACTTTCGGCCATTCTAATAGGTATATAGTGGGATCTTGTTTTAATTTGCATTTTCCTGATGACATGTGATGTTGAGCATCTTTTCATCTGCTTATTTGCCATCTGTGTATCTTGTTTGGAGAGGTTTCTGTTCAGATCTTTTGTCCATTTTTGATTGAGTTATTCATTTGCTTATCACTGAGTTTTAAGAGGGTTTTTTTTGGCATATTTTGGATAAAAATCCTTTATCAGATATGTCTTTTGCAAATATATTCTCCCAGTCTGTGACGTCTTTTATTCTCTAGGTGGTGTCTTTTGCAGAGCGGAAGTTTAAGCTTTAATGAAGTCCAGGATATCAATGTTTTCTTTCATGTCTGGTTTGTTTTTATTTGACTCATTATTTTCTTTCTCACTGCCCTTGATGACTAATAGGGACCTCTCCTCCTCTTTCTGTGCCCCAGTTGGATTATGCCATTTCTGTGGATCCTACACAATTGCCATGGGCATCATATAACATGGTGTTTACAGATGGGGTTTTGAAACTGAAAAGCAGCTGTACACCTATCAGGTGACATTACGAGTCTCTTGACAGTACACACACACACACACACACACACAGAAACACACCACATGCACATATATATCCACATGCTTTTATTTCCTTCTTCTTTGGCCAGTGGGTTGTATTCATTATACTAATTAAAAAGAGACCATCCTTCTTTAAAAAACAAAAGAAAGAAAGAAAAATGTAATAAAGAGACCAATTTTTAGTTAGGTGCAGTAGCTCACATCTATAATCCCAAAGACTTGGGAGGTTGAGGTGGAAGGATCATTTCAGCACAGGAGATCAAGGCCGCAATGAGCCATGATTGCACCACTGCAAACCAGGCTGGGCAACAGAGCAAGGAAGACCCCAACCTGTTAAAAAGAGAGGAGAGAGAGAGAGAGACCATTTTTTTTGTATTACAGTTGACAGTAGCATTTGAAATCTAAGAGATAACCAGTAAATGTCATCTTTCATTCCAGAGGTTTTAGAAGGTTAACTTTCTCCGTCTCAGGGAGAAGTGTATCTATTTCAGTGCCCTCTGTCT